>NW_019943312.1:49765-69325 GCF_002910315.2 Salvelinus sp. IW2-2015
TCTAGTGAGGTTGCTGTGCCTTTTCAGCAAGCTAGCACTTAGCTTGGCAGCGTGGGGCTTTAACCGAGTCCCTCAATAGCTAGCAACGGAAACTGAGAAGAGTAGGAAAAGGTAATTATCTACTCGAAAGGGTAAGGTATTCCATCGATATGAGGAGAGCTAGAGTAGTGACACTCTTGGGTGGGAGAAGAGAAGCGAGAAAAACAAAGGGCGGGGGAGTGGCTCCTTTTATGGAAGTGAGGGTCTCACCTCATTCGTCACCTGCTCCTGTTTTCTCTAACAGATGTTTTTGATTGGTACTTCCGAGACGAGGCGGTCCGTTACGAAAGCCCACATGTATACTTTGAACATGTATTTGAAAGAAAACCCTGTAAGTTATAATTCAACTGGAATATAAAGTTTTACAATTACATTTTAGTTATTTAGCAGACACTCTTTTTCAGAGCAATTACAGTCAGTGTAACTAAAGTCTTTTTTTTTTAAAACACCTACGATCACTATCATTGTAATTAAAACGTTCTTAAAAATAGTCGCTATAGAGCATAACCAATGTTAGTAAGTGAAGGTGGTGGATGAGGGTGAGTTCCCTCGTATATGTAAAGCACTTTGAGTACCTTAGTTGGGAGAAATGTGCTATACAAATTCAATTCAATTTATTTTTATATTTTATTTAAGGGAAAAAAAAAAACCTTAAGTGTATCCATGGTTACCTGATGGATCCAGCCAGGAGGGTTAAAAGCATAGAGCACAGTCGTGCATCTCCTTGTCATTGCTGGCTTGGGAGCAGTATACCGCGGTGCTCTGTTAACACAGCAAACGTGTTTGGGGTCTGTTGGGGAAACACGGAGAGGTACAGTAATGTTAAACCAGCTAGCTGCCCAGAGCAAGCTTACTTTTTGAGGGTAGGTAGGAAGAGAGAGGAGTAAAAACATGACATCTTTCTGTGAGTTTTTTCAAATGCAGTACATATAACTTAAGCCAAAAAAAATAAACGTCCTCTCACTGTCACTTGCGTTTATTTCAGAAAACTACATGTGAAATATTTGTATGACATAACAAGATTCAACAACGGAGACATAAACTGAACAAGTTCCACAGACATGTGACTAACAGAAGTGGAATAATGTGTCCCTGAACAAAGGGTGGGTCAAAATCAAAAAGTAACAGTCAGTATCTGGTGTGGCAACCAGCTGCATTAAGTACTGCAGTGCATCTCCTCCTCATGGACTGCACCAGATTTGCCAGTTCTTGCTGTGAGATGTACCCCCTCTTCCACAGCACCTGAAAGTTAACGGACATTTCTGGGGAATGGCCCTAGCCCTCACCTTCCGATCCAACAGGTCCAGACGTGCTCAATGGGATTGAGATCCGGGCTCTCGCTGGCCATGGCAAACACTGACATTCCTGTCTTGCTGGAAATCACGCACAGAACGAAGCAGTATGGCTGTGGGCATTGTCATGCTGGAGGGTCATGTCAGGATGAGCCTGCAGGAAGGGTATCACATGAGGGAGGAGGATGTCTTCCCTGTAACGCACAGCGTTGAGATTGCCTCAATGACAACAAGCTCAGTCCGATGATGCTGTGACACACCGCCTCAGACCATGACGGACCTCCACCTCCAAATCGTTCCCGCTCCAGAATACAGGTCTCGGTATAAACGCTCATCCTTCAACGATAAATGTAAATCCGACCATCACCCCTGGTGAGACAAAACCGAAGAGCACTTTTTGCAAGTCCTGTCTGGTCCAGCGACGGTGGTGTTTGTGCCCATCGTTGTTGCCGGTGATGTCTGGTGAGACCTGCTTACAAACAGCCTACAAGCCCTCAGTCCAGCCTCTCTCAGCCTGGTCAGTCTGAGCACTGATGGAGGGATTGTGCGATCCTGGTGTAACTCGGGCAGTTGTTGTTGCATCCTGTACCTGTCCTGCAGGTGTGATGTTCGGATGTACCGATCCTGTGCAGGTGTTGTTACCCGTGGTCTTCCACTGCGAGACGAATCAGCGTCAGTCTGTCTGTCTTCCCCTGTAGCGTGTCTTAGGCATCTCACAGTACGGACATTGCAATTTATTGCCTTGGCCACATCTGCAGTCCTCAGCCTCCTTGCAGCATACCTAAGACAAGTTCATCGCAGATGAGCAGGGACCCTCGGCATCTTTCTTTTGGTGTTTTTCAGAGTAAGTAGAAAGCTCTTTAGTGTCCTAAGTTTTCATAACTGTGACCTTAATGCTGCTACCGTCTGTAAGCTGTTAGTGTCTTAACGAGCGTCCACAGGTGCATGTTCATTAATTGTTCATTGAACAAGCATGAGAAACAGTGTTTAAACCCTTTTGCAATGCAGATCTGTGAAGTTATTGGATTTTTACGAATTATCTTTGAAAGACAGGGTCCTGAAAAAGGGACGTTTCTTTTAATTTGCTGAGTTTAGTTGCGGCCAAATATATTGGCACTGTAATTGTAAAAAAAAAGAAAATTGTACTCCACAGATTGCAGAACAATTTTATTTTTGTAAATTTAATTTGACCATTTAATTTAAAATGACTGGAGCTAGTACTTGGTTGCACAGCCTTTTTGCCAAGATAACTGCAGGTAAGTGTTTCTTGTACCATCAATGAGCTTCCTACACCTTTCACTGGCAATTTGCCTCACTTTCAGCAGTAAAATCGCACCAACTATTCAATGTTAAGGGGTGCTCTCAACCAACTGCTGTTTCAGCTCTTGCCATAGATTACGGATGTGATTCATATCTGAACTCTTCGTTGGCCATCAGCGCCATCCAGAACATCCAGCCAATCCAGAACATTCCGACTTCTTCTTTTACCATTCCAGGGTGCTTTTGTTTTTTTCCGTTTTTTGTGTGTTTAGGTTTGTTGTCTGCTGGAAAATTCAAACTTAAAAAAACACAGTTTTGGACACTGGGTGAACATTGGATTCCAAAACCCTTAATTCTACTGATTTCATGATGTCTTGCACAGATCCCCAGTACCAGAGCCTAAATCCTTGGGGAAATGTTTTGTGACTAATGAAACAAAATTAGAGAGCTTTGGCAATACAGATCAGTGCTGTGTTTACAGACAACCAAATGAAGCATTCAATGAAAAGAACACCTACTAGACTCAAACATGGCTTTGCTGCCTCAGGTACCTAGGGCCTTTTGAAATGCGCAAGTGGTCCAAAATCTGCAGATGATCAGGTGTTTTGGAGTCCAATGTTTTAAACCAGTATCCAAAAACGAAGTCTTCATTGGGCACCACAGGAAAACAACTCAAAACACACATAAGGTAACACAGAGAAATGGTTAAGAAGAGATGCTGGACTGTTCTGGATTTGCCAGTTAGAGAGTCATTCCTTGAATCAATCAAAAACGTGAGATCTGAAAACAGCAGTTGATGGAGGGCTCCTCAAAACATTGTGTTGTAGTGTAGGTTAGGTGTGAAGGTGTAGGTAATGTGGTAAAGGTGTCAGGTAAAGAGTGTCAGGTTAGGGTGTGTAAAGGTGTCAGGTAAAGAGGTGTGTAAAGGTGTCAGGTCAAAGGTTCAGGTTAGGGTGTGTAAAGGTGTAGGTAAAGGTGTGTAATGGTGTCAGGTTAGGGTGTGTAAGGTGTCAGGTAAAGTGTGTAAAGGTGTCAGGTAAAGGTGTCAGGTAGGGTGTGTAAAGGTGTCAGGTAAAGGTGTTGTAAAGGTGTCAGGTCAAAGGTTCAGGTAGGGTGTGTAAAGGTGTCAGGTAAGGTGTGTAATGGTGTCAGGTTAGGGTGTGTAAAGGTGTCAGGTAAATGTGTGTAAAGGTGTCAGGTTAGGGTGTGTAAAGTGTGTAAAGGTGTCAGGTGTTGGTGTGTAAAGGTGTCAGGTTAGAAGGTGTGTTAAGTGTCCAGGTCAAAGGTGTCTCAGGTTAGGGTTGTTAAAGGTGTCAGTAAAGGTGTGTAATGGTGTCAGGTTAGGGTGTGTAAAGGTGTCAGGTAAAGGTGTGTAAAGGTGTCAGGTTAGGGTGTGTAAAGGTGTGTAAAGGTGTCAAGTAAAGGTGTGTGAAGGTGTCAGCTAAAGGTATCAGGTAACGGGGTGTAAAGATGTGTAAAGGTGCCAGGTAAAGGTGCCAGGTAAAGCTGTATCGACAGGTAAAAGGATACCAACCTTGAGCATGGCCTGCTGGTCCTCGCTGTACTTGACATGGGCAGAGGAGAGGTTGAGGATGGCTCTCTCCACGCTGTCTCTCTCTGTATTGTAGATATAGACGTACGGACGTCTCACCACCACATAACGCTTCACCCAGCCGTTGGTATTAGGCTCCAGGAAATGCAGGTAGCCCTTCTTTGACACAATGGGGCTGGTGGAAAGATCAAGATTGTTACTACACTTGTTCACTTTTCACACTACCATACCGACCCAAACCAGCTTTTGTCATGACGTTGCCCTCTTTGGGTACAGCGAGCACCATCCCCCCTCTCTCTGTCTCCTACAACCAGGCTGCTGTGGTCAGAGAGGTCGTAAATTCCTGGAGGAGATTATCTCCTCATGGCCACAGTATAGAGAGAGAGTGTCATAGAGAGAACAAAGGAATTTCTTCCACCTCACAGAACTGGAGGTCCAAACAACATTTATGTTCTGGAGAAGGTATAAAAGATCGGTGAAGAATCCAGCAACGAACTGGTCCGTTTGGTACAATTTTGTGAAACTCATGGGAGACAATACGGCCACATTACCATAACACTGTTTTTACAATAGCCTCAGATATGAGGCTTACATCTAATTGTTGTATAAGATGAATGAGTGAGGATGATACTGTTTGTGAAATTGTGTAATGTGATTTTGGACTGTTTAATGAAGGAAACTCCAATTCCCTTTGGAGTTTAACTAAATCAGAGGACCGCCCATGAGCACAGTTATGGTCTGGCATCCTGGGACAGGCCCTTTTCTGCTCTTCCAAATAAGACCCCCACCCGGGTTTTCTATCACCAGACCAGCTTACCTCGATAACGAGAGGGCCAAGGTTTGAGAGGAGACCGAGCTTACCTCAATAACGAGATGGCTAAAGGTTGCAGACCAGCTTACCACGAGAGGGCCAAGGTTTGAGTAGAGACCATAAACCTAAGGTTTGAGTAGATGGCTGAATCTTTTAACCACACCACGTGGTTAAACTCTTAGACTATCGATACCGACAGAATAAGAACAAGTCTTTGATATTAATTACTAGTCTGCAGCTAGGAATTCGGTATCATTGAACGCGAAGACCGACAACCGCTGAAACACCTATTCTATAACGACATGAATGAATGTCACTCTGAACTATCCATTCTAACCACGACAGAGAGAGAGAGAGGGCGGACAGACTCTCCAACAGAAACAAACTTTTCAACAGAGATCCCGACGACACACTGAGCGTAAATATATATATTGATTGCAATTGTTCCCGAATGAATGAGCGTTCATGTGCAAAGGATTAGCATTTCAATTGTTATAATTATCACTCTGTCTAACAAGCCGCCATGCCGGTTTAGCCCACTAGGGCACATCCCCCTATCATTTCTTTGTCAACATATCTATTTTGTTTGTTTGTGTGATGCATTACTTAGTAAAGTTAGTAAATAAATTATTTTAAGACAATTGATGTATGGATGACTCATAGTGAAGACTGGGTTCGTGCAGATAACGAACAATTTATGACGTTTGGAATGAGACTAACGTGAGGTAAATAATAATTCATTAATCAGAAGACTAAATKATCAGATATTAAAATATCTGAAAGTTATATTAGGAAAATTATAACTTTGTAATCTGAATRTTTTCCTTGGTGCCCCGACTTCCTAGTTAAATACAGTTACATGATTAAGTAGTTTAATCACGTAATAATAATTACAGAGAATTTTTGATAAAGATAAGTCTTCAGTTTTAATGATGCCAAAGACACGACACTTTGCTGGCTCTGATATTTTATTTTACACATTGTCGTTTTCAAGATGTGAGCAGCAACTATGGTGGATAGGTAACAAGGCCAGCTCAGTAGAGCTTGACACATTTTGCCTCAGTAGTGTGAAAAGCACTTTGATGAGGTAAATTCCACCAAGTCTACTAAGCCATAAATCAACCAATCAATCAATAAATCTCTGAAGCCCCCTCACCTGACCCGGATCTCTTGGATGTCTGGTACAAAGCGGCGCACCCTGGGTTTAACCTCCGGGGCGGCAACCCCACCAGAGGACTTCTTGACCTCTCCATCCCGCTGTGAGCAGTCAGGGTTGGGGCTGGCACATCGGGAGCGAAGCTTGGTGGCTCTGGTTGGAGAGACGGAGGAAGAAAAGTTTTCCATGTGGGGATAGACCATAGAGATAGTTAGAGAACCCATCTTAGATATAACCCGTTTTAGCATGGATATTAGCATTGAGCGATTCCACCCGTTTTAGCCTGGATATTGGCATTGAGCCATTCCACCCGTTTTAGCCTGGATATTGGCATTGAGCCATTCCACCTAATTGGCATTGACTCACACTTATTCCATCCAGTAATTTTATGCCCTAGCGATTAATAGGCATGAGCTCGTCCAGCGCTAGGTTTAGCCTGGATAATTTGACATTGACGCATGTCCAACGAGGCCGCTTTAAGCATGGATATTGGCATTGAGCGGATTCCACCCGTATTTAGCCTAGAGAGATATGCATTGAGCCATTCCACCACTGTTTAGCCTGGATATTGGCCATTGAAGCCATTCTCCACCGCTTGTAGACACTGGAGATTGGCATGTTGAGCACTTCCCTCTGTTTTAGCCTGGTTATTGGCATTGAGCGATTCCACCTGTTTAGCACTGATATTGGCATTGAGGCATTCCACCTGTTTTAGCCTGGTATTGGCATTGAGCGGATTCTACCTGTTTTAGCATGATTATATACATTCAGAGCATTCCACCACGTTTATAGCCTGGATATTGGCATTGAGCCGATTCTGCCTGTTTTAGCCTGGATATTGGCATTGAGCCATTCCACCCGTTTTAGCCATGGATATTAGCATTGACCATTCCACCCGTTTTAGCCTGGATATTGGCATTGAGCCTTCCACCTGTTTTACGCATGGATATTGGCATTGAGCGATTCCACCCGTTTTAGCCTGGATATTGGATTGAGCCATTCCCCCGTTTAGCCATGGTATTGGGCACATTGACCATTCCACCCGTTTTAGCCTGGATATTGGCATTGAGGCCATTCCACCCGTTTTAGCCTGGATATTGGCATTGAGCCATTCCACCGCTTACCTGGATATTGGCATTGAGCCATTCCACCTGTTTTAGCCTGGATATTGGCATTGAGCGATTCCACCTTTTTAGCCTGAATATTGGCATTGAGCGATTCCACACTGTTTTAGCCTGGATATTGCATTGAGCGATTCTACCTGTTTTAGCATGGATATTATAAGTATGAGCGCATTCCACCCGTTTTAGCCTGGATTTGGCATTGAGCGATTCTGCCTGTTGTGTAGCCTGGATATTGGCATTGAGCCATTCACCCGTTTTAGCATAGTGATATTTAGCATTGACATTCATCCGTGTTAGCTATATTGCATTACGATTCTACCCTGTTTTAGCCTGGATATTGGCATTGAGCCATTCCACCCGTTTAGCCTGGATATTCATTGACCAGCATTTAGCGCTATTGCATTGAGCTTCACCTTTTAGCCTGGATATTGGCATTGACCATTCCACCCGTTTTTAGCCTGGATATATGTGTGAGCCATTCCACCTGTTTTAGCCTGGATATTGGCATTGAGCCATTCCACCCTGTTTTAGCCTGGATATTGGCATTGAGCATTCACCGTTTTACTGGATGGCATTTGAGCCATTCCACCCGTTTTAGCGCTGGATATTGGCATTGAGCCATTACTCCTGTTTAGCCTGATGATTGCATTTACCGATCCGCACTGTTTTATAGCTGGATATTGCATTGAGCATTCCCACCTGTTTGCTGGATATTGGCATTGAGCCATTCCACCTGTTTTAGCCTGGATATTGGCATTGAGCCATTCCACCCGTTTTTAGCCTGTGATATTGCATTGACCATTCCACCTTTTTAGCCTGGATATTGGCATTGAGCCATTCACCGTTTAGCCGGTAATGGCTATGTGAGCCATTCAACCTGTTTTCCTGGAAATTGGCATTGAGCCGATGTCCACCCGTTTAGCCTGGATATTGCATTGAGCCATTCACCTGTTTTAGCCTGTGTATTATTAGGCATTGAGCCATTCCACCTGTTTTACCTGGATATGGCAGTAGCATTCACACTGTTTTAACATGAATATTGGCATGAGCCATCCCCTGTTTTAGCCTGGATATTGGCATTGAGCCATTCCACCCTGTTTTAGCCTGGATATTGGCAATTGAGCCATTCCACCTGTTTTAGCATGATAATGGCATAGATCCGATAATACCACCTGTTTTAGCTGATAGTTGGCATTGAGCCATTCCCCTGTTTTAGCGCATGATATTGGCATTGAGCCATTCCACCTTTTTAGCCTGGATATCGGCATTGACCATTCCTCCTGTTATTGCTTTGGCATAAAATTGGCATTGCCGCCATGTGCGCACCCGCTTTAGCCTGGATATGACAGTAGCCATTCCACCTGTTTAGCTCCTATTGCATGACAGCCATTCCACCCGCATTGCCTTCACGCCAGGATGGAAGTATTGCAGTTGAGCCGATTCTCACCCTTTTAGCTGGATATATGGCATTGAGCGATTTCTCACCCTAATTTTAGCCATGCATATTGGCCAATGTGTACGATTACCACCACGCTTTTAGCATGGATAATTCGCTGCATGAGCCAGCTGATTCCACCCGTTTTAGCATGGATATTGCCATTGAGAACCATTCCCCCTTTTAGCCTGGATATTGGCATTGAGCGATCTCACCCTTTTAGCCTGGAATTGGCATTGAGCCATTCCACCCGTTTTAGCATGGATATTGGCAGTCTGACCGTTCCACCCGTTTTAGCCTGGATATTGGCATTGAGCCATTCCGCCTGTTTTAGCCTGGATCTGCGATTGAGCCATTCGCCTGTTTTAGCCTGGAACGCATTGAGCCATTCCCCGCTTTTAGCATGAATATTGGCATTGAGCATTCCCCTGTTTTAGCTGGATATTGGCATATGAGCCATTCCCCCTGTTTTAGCCTGGATATGGCATTGAGCCATTCCGCCTGTTTTAGCATGAATATTGGCATTGAGCGACTCACCGTTTTTAGCCTGGATATGGCATTGAGCCATCCATCCGGCCTGTTTTAGCCTGGATATTGGCATGAGCCATTCCCCTGTTTAGCCTGGATAATTGGCATTGAGCCATTCCACCTGTTTTAGGCTGGATATTGGCATTAGCCATTCGCTGTTTAGCCTGGAATGCATTGAGCCATTCCGCCTTTTAGCATGGATATTGCATTGAGCATCACCCGTTTTAGCCTGGATATTGCATTGAGCCATTCCCCCTGTTTAGCCTGGATATTGGCATTGAGCCATTCCCCTGTTTTAGCTGATATTGGCATTGAGATTCCCCTGTTTTAGCCTGATATTGGCATTGAGCATTCCACCTGTTTTAGCATGATATTGCATTGAGCGATTCCACCTGTTTAGCCTGGATATTGGCATTGAGCCATTCCCCTGTTTAGCATGGATATTGGCATTGAGCGCATTCCACCTGTTTAGCCTGGATATTGCATTGAGCGATTCCACCGTTAGCATGATATTGGCATTGAGCCATTCCACCCGTTTTAGCCTGGATATTGGCATTGAGCCATTCCACCTGTTTTAGCCTGGATATTGGCATTGAGCCATTCCACCTGTTTTAGCCTGGATATTGGCATTGAGCCATTCACACTTTTAGCCTGGATATTGGCATTGAGCCATCTCACCTGTTTAGCCTGATATTGGCATTGAGCCATTCCACCTGTTTTAGCCTGGAATTTGCATTGAGCCATTCCACCTGTTTTAGCCTGGATATTGGCATTGAGCCATTCCACCCGTTTTAGCCTGGATATGGCATTGAGCATTCCACCTTTTAGCCTGGATATGGCATTGAGCCATTCCACCTGTTTAGCGGATTTTGGCATTGAGCCATTCACCCGTTTTAGCCTGGATATTGGCATTGAGCCATTCCACCTGTTTAAGTAGTCAACTGGGTGGGGATTATATGGTTGGGGATGAATCACCAATGATCAGAGCATTGCCTCTTAAAATTAGGTGCATGGGTTTGTAAATGTCTTTAAGGTATTCACCGCCATCTAGTGCCATAATACATTAATGGCACATAGGATTTGGTTCAGACTCCAGCACTGCAGGTGTCAAGAAATCAGCAATATTAGCTTTACACTTTTTTCAAAACATAAAATAACGAGAAAATGTACTACTTTAAAATGGGAGATGCGCTAAAATGCGGAGCACGCATTAGTGCAAACCAAAACTGTTCTCAGGGGAGGTCTGCCAGTTTTGACTAGCAGAAAGTCACTTTCGTAGCAGGTTATTAAGAGAACTAACGCAGCAGGTTAGGAGAAACTTAACTCAGCAAGTAGGAAACTAACGCAGCAGGTATGAGAACTAAGCCAGCAAGTTAGGAGAACTAACGCAGCAATTAGAGACACTAACGCAAGCAAGTTAGGAAACTAACCAGCACAGTTAGGAAAACGAACGCAGCAGGTAGGAACTAACGCAAGCAGGTTAAGGAAGAACTAACGCAGCAGAATTAGCGGAGAACTAACGCAGCAGTATGAGATACTAACGCAGCACGGTTAGGAGAACTAACGCAGCAAGTTAGACTGGAGAACTAACTAGCAGTTAGGAGAACTAACGCGATGCAAGTTACGGAGAACAATAACCAGCAGTATGGAGAACTAACTCAGCAGGTTAGGAAGAACTAACCGCGAAAGCAGGTTAGGGACATAACGCAGCAGGTTAGAGAGAAAGCTAACGCAGCAGGTTAAAAGAGACTAACGCAGCAAGTTAGAGAACTAACGTAGCACGCAGGTTAGGGAACTAACGCAGCAGCAGTTAGGAAACTAACGCAGCAGTTAGATAAACACCAGCAGTATGAGAACTAACGCAGCAGTAGAAACTAACGCAGCAAGTTAGGAGAACGCAGAGACTACAGCAGTTAGGAGAACTACAACTCAGCAAGGTGAGGAGAACTAACTCAGCAGTGGTAGGAGAACTTAACTCAGTCAAGGTTAGCGAAAACTAACGCAGCAAGTTAGGAGAACTAACGCAGCAAGTTAGGAGGAAAAACTAACGCAGCATTAGGAGAATACAAGCAAGCAGTTAGGAGAAACTAACTCAGCAGGTTAGGAGAACTAACTCAGCAAGTTAGGAGAACTAAACGCAGCAAGTTAGAAGAACTACACGCAGCAAGTTGGAGAACTAACCAGAAGTTAGGAGAACTAACGCAGCAAGTTAGGAGAACTAACGCAGCAAGTTAGGAGAACTAACTCAGCAGTTAGGAGAACTAACCAGCAAGTAGGAGAACTAAGCCAGCAGTTAGGAAGCTAACGCGAGCAGTAGAAACAACCAGCAAGTTAGGAGAACTAACGCAGCAAGGTATGAGGAGAACTAACGCCAGCAGGTTAGGAGAACTAACGCAGCAGGTAGGAGAACTAAGCAGCAGGTTAGGAAAGCTAACTCAGCAGGTCTAGGAGAACTAACTCAGCAAGTTAGGAGAACTAACTCAGCAATTAGGAGAACTAACTCAGCAAGTTAGGAGAACTAACGCAGCAGGGAGGAGAACTAAGCAGCAGGTTAGGAGAACCTAACTCAGCAGGTTAGGAAAGGTTAGCTAAAACGCCAACTATTATTCCCAACGCTGACACAAACATATCTAGCGACAACCAGGCCTTTCCTGAAACATCTTGTTTCCACAAAATCGATGCCTTTCCAAATAGACGTCCGGCCACTAACAATGCCCCATTGTCCCAAGAGAAAGGGTGAACCGGCAACTGGCGATCGTCGCTTCGCTATTGACAATAGCACAGTTCATGCAACGCCAAGAATCGCAGATCACTCAAGACCGAATATGCTCTATGGGCACCACACAGTTTCCCTGGAACAGTACAAGTAAGTACCGGCAGCAGTTCTGTAATCCAGTTCACACTCCCTCGCACCACCATGACGCCTTAAGACCTGAGACCCACATAGTAGCTACCAGCGTCCCACCCCTAGTGTTGCCAACACTCCGATGCCGGGCTTAGAAGAGCGGAAGAGAGGACAGGGTCTCCACAAACACACTGTCGTTGTCTACGCGGTACCATACAATGTGCAGATTACGAGTGGATGGTGCCGATGATTCTTAAAATGAAGAAGTCCGCCAAGGGAGACCAATGGCTACACAACAGCCTCTGTACCAGGTATAATACCAGTATGCAGACGATGGGAGAATGGGGCCGTGGGATTTAAGGGCCGAGGAGAGCAGAGCGTTAGACAAAAGCAGGAGATGAGAAGCACAGTAAGAAGTAGAAGTCGAGATGATGGGCAAGGTTTAAATGGGGAGAGGACTCAGTGATGGCCGGTTTAAATGGGGAGGACAGGCTCATAACAGGTACCAGTAGGTGTCAGTGATGGCCGGTTTAAATGGGGAGGACGGGCTCATAGCAGGTACCAGTAGGTGTCAGTGATGGCCAGGTTAAATGGGGAGGACAGGCTCATAACAGGTACCAGTAGGTGTCAGTGATGGCCGGTTTAAATGGGGAGGACTTGCTCATAGCAGGTACCAGTAGGTGTCAGTGATGGCCGGTTTAAATGGGGAGGACTGGCTCATAGCAATGGCTGGAGCGGAACAAATGGAATGGCATCAAACACCAGGTCTGCCATGTGATTGATACTAGCCCAGTTACTCCATTCCATCCATTATTATGAGCTGTCCTCCTCTCACCAGCCTCCTCTTGCAGGTGTCTGTAGATGTTATGTGTGATGGCAGGCCAGGTGTATCTTAGGTCTGATCTGAATTCAGTCTTGCCATAATCTCAGAAACCCAGAGCTAAAATGTAATAATTGAGTCAGATGCTGGATTATGTTCTGGGGAGATGTTGAAGATGAGATACTAACCAGACTCTCCAAGTCTCCACCCCCCCAACTAAACGGAAACTCTCAGCCAAAACATGAGCCGAATGTTCCCTCTCCACCTGTAAAAATCAGGATCTGACCAGATGATCAGTGATTGGAAAATCTGCACACCCTGGGAACAAAGTTCCTCGTTAGTCCTCGCAATCCCAAAACCATTCTATGTGACGTGAAACTATCCACAAGAAATTAGTGTTACCGCGGCAGCTCTGAGTCTGTTAGTGTCGTGTGTAACGGTGGCAGAAGTGTGTTATTACTGACCTGAGCGTTTCAGTCTTGGGGTAGCATCCCTCCACCAATGAGGGGCACGTCGAGGAGGGGGTGAGGGTGTCGAGGGCCGTGGCAGAGGTCGACTCCCTCAACAGAGTCACTGACATTTCAGACAGCTGGAAAGACACACACACAAACACACAAGCACATACACAAACACACACACACACACACACACACACACACACACACAGCATGTCAAAACCCTGTCTGGAAAAAGTTCCCTGAGAAAAACGAACACGTCATATCCCCACTCGTAGATTCCTCACATCTAAGTAACTTCAAACCTTCAAACATACATGAAAACCCATCATAGTAAAGTGACACAGGAAGGAAGTCTACCTTGCTTTCACTGGCGCTGACACACACGTGGGTGTACTCTCTGTTGAAGGAGTGGGCGAGTAGCCGTAGACACTGGTGAGTGGTAGAGACAAATACATCTTTAAGTCTCACAGCAATGGGCTTTACAAATAAAAAAAACTCTGAAACGGTTACCTAAGGAGAAGGCCTAAGTGGGCCACAGACCACATTTAAAAGGGACACTCAAGCATAGCCACAGGAAGTAGGGGTGCTGGGAGGTGCTGCGGCTGATAAATTGAAATAATCTTGCCCAAAAATGTGGATATAAAAAATTATAATTTACCCCCAAAATGTAATTAGTCCTGTCTGAACAGACATAAATAAAATAATTCTAAATATCACACCAGAAGGCATAATTTAGCTACAAAGGATAAATAGCGTCTAAGCAGGTTTTACAGTTGGGAAGGACACAATCTGGGCAACACACACAGCAAATATAGAACAGCTTGTTCCATTGTGACCATAGATATAATCCATAGAAGGAATTTGGAACCTCTAACCCTGGTACTTTGACTGTTAAACTCATGGTACACCAGCAATGGCTGCCAGTCCTGACTCTTATGGGAACAGCCAGTTCTGACTCTTATGGGAACAGCCAGTCCTGACTCTTATGGGAACAGCCAGTCCTGACTCTTATGGGAACAGCCAGTCCTGACTCTTATGGGAACAGCCAGTCCTGACTCTCTTATGGGAACAGCCAGTCCTGACTCTTATGGGAACAGCCAGTCCTGACTCTTATGGGAACAGCCAGTTCTGACTCTTATGGGAACAGCCAGTCCTGACTCCTATGGGAACAGCCAGTCCTGACTCTTATGGGAACAGCCAGTCCTGACTCTTATGGGAACAGCCAGTCCTGACTCTTATGGGAATTTTAGAAACAGATGCCTCACAAGTTCTCAACTGGCAGCTTCATTAAATAGTACCCGCAAAACACCAGTCTCAATGTCAACCATGAAGAGGCRACTCCAGGTTCCTGGCCTTCTAGGCAGAGTTCCTCTGTCCAGTGTCTGTGTTCTTTTGCCTATATTTTTATTGGCCAGCCTGAGATTTACATTTACATTTAAGTCATTTAGCAGACGCTCTTATCCAGAGCGACTTACAAATTGGAAAGTTCATACATATTCATCCTGGTCCCCCCGTGGGAATTGAACCCACAACCCTGGCGTTGCAAGCGCCATGCTCTACCAACTGAGCCACACGGGACCGATATGAGATATGGCTTTTTCTTTGCAACTCTGTCAGTAAGTGTGTCCATGATTGAGTCTTTGAATGAAGAGATTGAGATTAAACTGTCCAAATCATGTCCAATCATTCGAATTTACCACAGGAGAACACCAATCAAGTTGTCGAAACATATCAAGGATGATCAATGGAAACAGGATGCACCTGAGTTCAATTTTGAGTCTCATAGCAAAGGGTCTGAATACTTATGTAAATACGCTATTTCGGTTTTTAATTTGTAATACATCTGCAAAAATGTCTAAAAACCTGTTTTTGCTTTGTCATTATGGGGATTCTCATGTAGATTGATGAGGGGAAAAAAACAATTTAATCAACTTTAGAATAAGACTGTAACCTGCATTTGGCCATTCATGTGGTATTGAAAAATATTCAGCTAATTTCTTTTATCCTGTAAATGATGTAGAAGTGCATGAAATGTGTTTATAAAAGGTTAATAAAAATCCCCATGTGTGGAAATCCCAAAAAATGTGTCTGCTCAACTGTATGCCACTACACAAATGCGATTATAGATACAGGCAATGCAATTCAAAACATCTTCCCGCGGCTTTACTCGTAAGCAAGAACGGGAATATTTAAGTAACAAGGTGACTTTTTTTTAAAGAAGAAGAGACACTGACCTTAGCGGCTAGCTCCCTCTGTCTCTCGTTGAGGGCGTCAGCTGTGGGGCTGAGGTCCTGGCCTTCGGAAGGCTGAGGGGACTCACTCTGCTCCACAGACACACAGGACAACAACCCTTCCTGATCCAGCAGCAGGGTGGACTCTAGCTTCTCCCTCAGGAGCAGGTAGTGTCTCGTCTTCTCCACCTGAATGAAACAGATAACCATAACTAACTAAGTAAGTAACTAAATAACCAACCAACCCTAACCTGTATTTGTAGGGTGTACAACGTAGGGTATAGGTGTAGGGTATAGGGTGTAGTGTATAGTATGATAGGGGTATAGGTATAGTAGGGTGGTAAGGTATAGGTTGTAGGGTATAGGTTGTAGAGTATAGGTGTATGGTGTAGGGTGTAGGGTATAGGTGTAGGGTGTAAGGTGTAGGGTGTAGGATATATGGTATAGGTGTAGTAGGGTGTAAGCTATAGGGTGTAGGATATAGGGTGTAGGATATAGGGTGTAGTGTATAGATGTAGTGTATAGTATATAGGGTATAGTAGTAGGGTGTAAGGTATAGGTTGTAGGTATAGGTGTTAGGGTATAGGTGTAGGGGTAGGTAAGGGTGTAGTGTATAGATGTAGTGTATAGTATATAGGGTAATGGTATAGTAGGGTGTAGTAAGGTTTAGGGATAGGTTGTAGGTGTAGGGTAGGGTGTAGGTGTAGGTATAGGTGTAGGGTTAAGTATAGGTTGTAGGGTGTAGGTGTAGGGTATAGGTGTAGGGTATAGGTGTGGTGTAAGGTATGGGTGTAGGGTGTAAGGTATAGGTTGTAGGTATAGGTGTAGGGTGTAGGTGCAGGCTATAGTGTAGTAGTGTATAAGGTGTAGGGTGTAGGTTTAGAGTATAGGTATGGGGGGTGTAGTGTGTAGCTGTAGGGTGTAGGGTATAGCCACATGCTGTATGTGTAGGGTGTAGGGTATAGGAGTAGGGTATAGGKKWWRGGTGTAGGGTGTAGGGTATAGGTGTAGGGTGTAGGTTATAGGGTGTAGGGTATAGGGTATAGGTGTAGGGTGTAGGGTATAGGGTGTAGGGTACAGGTGTAGGGTATAGGTTATAGGGTGTAGGGTATAGGGTGTAGTTGAACATACCTCCTGTAGGAGGCTGAGTTTCTCCAGTTCCCACTGGTGGTCCAGGATGAGGCTGTCACTGCGTGGCCTCCACCCAGCCAGGTTCTCCTCCCCTCGGACGTACGCCACCGAGGTGTCCAGCACCCGGCGACGTCTCCTCTGCATTCCTGGGGGGTTGAATAAGGTCAATGGTTAGAGGTCAGGGATCAGACAAACAAAGCAGAAATACACTTTATCTATTATCTCTCGATTTTGTTTGGATTCTTTGCGTTTTATCTCCTTGTCTCCTTTTAAATTGTTTTGGAGAAAAAGGTCCTTCCAATTCAGACCTTCTCCTCCAATACATTTTTGAGAAAGAGGCAGGAAGATGAATTGAGAAAGAATATGTGGAAACACCAGACAAAGAGGAAGTTCAAAAGAGAAAGTGTCTCACCTGGGCTCCCGTGATCCGCCAGGTGACACAAGCTGACCTCGTACACACCTGTCACTCGGTTCCTGGACAGAGAAAGAAACAACAGACAAACAAAACCCTGGGTTCATTTCATGTCCGTCGTTTCCATTGATTTAACCATCATCTTTCAGGAATGCAACCAAAGCAAAGGACTGTGGTGAGATAAACAGTAACCGACTTTATTTTATGGTTTATTTCACGATAGTTGATTTAATAATTAATCTTTCAGGAATGCAACAGAAGAAATATAATGTTTCTGCTAATAATACTAATAATAAGAGATGATTAAGTCACCCCTCTGTTGTCCTCAGGCTTCCGGTGCCAAACAGGTTTCGGATGGAGCGGGAGGCCGGGAGTTTAACGTCTCGAGAGTAGAACACCATACAGAAATCTTTGGTTATGACTGTGGGCTGAGTGCAGTTCTCCATCTACAGAAAGGAAAAGGATCCAAAAGCTCATTTCTTTCTCTGCCTCTTAAGGGTCATAACATCAGATACAGTAGGGGTCATTTTGGATACAGTACTGGCAGTTCAAATCTAATCAAATCAAATTGTCTTAGTCACATGCTCTGAATACAACAGGTAGTTGTACCTTACTGTGAAACGCTTACTTACAAGCCCCTAACCAACAATACAGTTTWAAAAAATATATGGATAAGATTAAGAAATAAAAGTAACATGCAAATAAAGAGCAACAGTAAAATAACACTAGCGAGACTATATGGTGGGGGGGGGTACCGGTAGAGAGTCAATGTGCGGGGGCACTGGTTAGTTGAGGTAATATGTACATGTAGGTAGAGTTATGAACCTGTYCAGTTATGAACCAGTCCAGTTAGGAACCAGTCCAGTTATGAACCAGTCCAGTTATGAACCAGTCCAGTTAGGAACCAGTCCAGGTATGAACCAGTTCAGTCAGGAACCAGTCCAGTTATGAACCAGTTCAGTCAGGAACCAGTCCAGTTATGAACCAGTCCAGTTAGTATGAACAGTTCTAAGTAGGAACCGTCCAGTTATGTAACAGTTCAGTTCAGGACAGTTCAGTTAATGAACTGTCAGTAGGAATCTCAGTCAGTTATGTGACGCAGTCCAGTTAATGAACATCAGGTAATGTAAAGTTCAGTCAGAACCCGTCCAGTTTAATGAACCCAGTTTCAGTCAGGACAGTCCGTTACCATCTATGAACCAATCAGTTAGAACAGTCAGGTTATGGAACCAGTCCGTTATAAAGTAGTATTAACCAGTCAGTTAGATCGAGTAGATTTCTCTCAGATTGTTTCAGTGTGAAGTCTAGCTTTACATTACCATTAGGCACGTAAGTTACATATAGACTACTTCATTATAACTGGTAGGGACAAGGTGATTTATATCACACTTTATACAACTATATACGTATTAACTAAATAGTTCTAGGTATGGCCGAAAGGTCATTTCTACATACACTTTATAACAACATATACTGTATATATATAATAGTTACTCTAGTAGGTCCGACAAGGTCATTTATATCACACTGCTTATACAACTAATACTGTATAATAGACTATAGTATATTACCCTCTAGGTAGACCGACAGGTATTTATACAACCTTATACAACTATATAGTACTGTTATAATATATATTTCCTAGGTAGGCCGCAGGTCATTTAGTTATACACTATAATACGTAATAGCTGAATATAGTTACCTCTAGTGGTCCCGACAGTCGTAGTAATCTTTCTCCCGTATGGAGGTGATCAACGGTTTAGGAGAACGGTGAGTTATAGCATGGGCCTGGTTCCCGAGGCATGCTTCGAAGCGATAGATGAGTTCGATGGGGGAGAAGGAGTTAACCATCGTCAGAGAACTGATGAACAGAGAGCTCATCGATCTCGCTATGGCTGTCATGACTTCTTATGAATATGAAGTTGTGCTGTTCTGTCTGTCTGTCTTGTCTTGGTTGTATTATGATACAGTACTAATATGTATTGTGTGTCTGTGTGTTCGTGTCTGTCTGAATCTAGTCCTGTCTGTCGTCTGTACTGTCTGTCGTTATGAAATAACTAAATAGTGGTTGTCTGTCTGTCTTCTTCTGTGCTGTCTCGTCTGTTCTGTTTCTGTGTGTCTGTTCTGTCTGGCGTTGTCTGTCATATTATGTGGTGCTGTCTACTGTCTGTCTGTGTCTGTTGTTGTCTGATACTGTCCCTCTTTAAATACTACTAACGATAGTCCGTCTGTCCTGTTGTCTGTCTGTCTGTTCTGTCATGATCATAACATGTTTGTTGTTCCTGTCATCTCGTCGTTCTGTTCGATCTGGTCTTATAAACTTACTAATAGTGGTCTGTGTCTGTCATTCTGTCTGTGCTGTTGTCCTGTCTCGTCTGTCGTCTGTCTGTCTGTCTGTCTGTCTGTCTGTCATGTAATCTACTTAACATAGTCTGGCTGTCTGTTCTGTCTGTCTGTCTGTCTGTT
>NW_019943312.1:69350-71992 GCF_002910315.2 Salvelinus sp. IW2-2015
CACTATATACTGTATATAACTATATATGTTACCTCTAGGTAGGCCGACAAGGTCATGTAGATCTTCTCTCCGTAAGGAGTGACACGGTTCAGGAGAAGGGAGTTATGCATGGCGCTGTCCCAGGCAGCCTCGAAGCGATAGAATGTCCTGATGGAGGGAGAAGAGTTAACCATGCAGAGAGAACGACTGAACAGAGAGCTCATCGACCCTGGTCTGAACTAACATAGTCTGTCTGTCTGTCTGTCTGTCTGTCTGTCTGTCATAAATACTACTAACATAGTGGTCTGTCTGTCTGTCTGTCTGTCTGTCTGTCTGTCTGTCTGTCTGTCTGTCTGTCTGTCTGTCTGTCTGTCTGTCTGTCTGTCTGTCTGTCATGAATACTACTAACAGACTACAAAGCCTACTCTAGTGTTTAGTATGCTAGTATGCTGCAAACTGAAAGCAAAGCATGACGGGTGGCTTTCTGAATAGTTGTGTTACAACTTTATTAGACAAATAAAGGTTATGTCTACTGTAGGAGGAAGGTAACTATTTAAAGGTTTTCTCAAGAATAGCTACAATCTATTGCTATCGGCAGATCAAGTTGTAGTTGCATTGCATGTAGGGACATTGTTTATCACTATGATAATGTGAATAACATTCTGTCTGTCCGGGATATGTTACCTACAGTACATGTGCATCTAAAATGCTCTTGAGAGAAGATAGCTTTTGTTTATGAAGATTAAAATAACAACATTGATTTTCAAATACACACATTCAATAGACAAGACACATAGTTTGAGGATGAAGACAGTAAATAGCATGCAACAGGGAACCCGTCGGTTGTGGGTCGACCTTTAAAAAGAAAAACACCAAACAATAACAGCACGAAGGAAAGAAAAGGTAATGAGAGATCGACAGACGGGAGGAGAGGAGGAGGAGGACAGGACAGGTGGTGAGGAGAAATACCTATGGTCTATTCCCAAGGAGACGCTTTGAGAAGGAATAGAAGAAGAGAACCAGGAAGAGAACCAAAGGTGAGTCAGGAAGAGAGTCTGATGTGGTTGTGAGCGTCGTTATGATCGAGAGCGACAGGACAGGTTTGTTCTTCCTAGCCTGGTCCCAAATAGGTTTGTGCTGTCTTGCCAACTGGGACCAGGCTACATTTCCCATCCACTACTTGATGATTTGAACACCAAAATGTACTGTACTTATTAATAATTGTATCTTATCTGTTCTAGAATGTCTCACAATGGACAGAAGAGATACAATGTAATACTTTTGAGTTTATTTTAATTCTGTAGATAGAGATACAAATTATAACTATGGAATGCCGTTTGTGTCTTTGCGTGTCATGAAATATATGTCAAATAACACTATTTGACACGTCAAATAAGCTTATAATTTGACGCATCAAATAACAAAATTACGATTTTCGAATGTTGTGTGAGCTGAATTTGCATGCGCGAGCCAAGCGCCATCAACATTGATGAAAGTCTGTAAACTAGAGGTAGGCTATCTCCCTACTATGTTGACTTTGATTTGCGGTATGACAAAGTCACTCAGAAATATATTTTATATAGGATATAGGCCAGACACCTCAAAACGTTATTCCTTATGATTAATTTTTTCTGTCCCCCTCAATGGCTTAGACTTTTAGAGAATAACTTCCCATTTCTTCAGATCTAACAGAACAAACCTTCTCCTCCACCCCTCTCTCCCAATCATATCTCTTTTGAGATACCATCCATGATGATTTGGAACATGTGATGCGCGCATAGAATTGCCTAGAAGCGAGGGTCTTCTCCCACTGTGACTGATTCTTGGTCAGTCAACATTCTGACTCGATACAGCGTCTTGTTCGTGCTCTCCTTCAGGTTTCCAGCCTACTCCACCTCCAGGATCAAAAGAGGTATGCGCCTTTTGTCCGAATACGGACTTTGCCTTTGAAGAGTCGCGCTGTCCAGGAAACATTTCCCTGATTCACTTGGGTCTTTAATCACATCCTCTCGCATCGGTCATTATTCCTGCTTTCGCCGTGCCCAAACCTGAAACTTCCTCACGTTTTCAGTACCTCTCAACTATTCCTCCTCACTTCGGATCCACTGTAGATGTTCTTAGAGAGACCCCTTAGTCCCGTCACTTCTCTCGCCTCCCCTTCCTTTGCTCCATAATCCAGTTCCCTGAGTTCGTCCCTATCACTGCAGACAGTTTGAATCTGAGAGAAGTCGTAGTGTGCCACGGTCCCGTGCGTTCTAGAATGAAGATGTACAATACTGGAGGCACGCAGCTAGGTGAAGTACAGTTATGGTTTGGTACTGGCTGGCGAAGGATCAAGCAGGGACGTCTTGAGGAAGCATCTGTGAACTAGGGCGCCGGCCTCACTGCGTCACAAGTCTACTGGAACGACCAATCGTAACGCAGAATCTCTATATATAAGGGGTGTTGTGTATCTGAGTCATCTCATACAACAGGAGCAGCATAGATGCAGAAGAGGGCTGCGTCAACGCTGGCGGCTTTCATAGAGAGAGGTTGCGGTAGGATGTTTGTTGAATACGGTCCTGGCTGTTGGCTATCTGTCTGCTGTCCAACTCGCCACGATGTGGAACTGGTGGGATCTGCCTGTGCTGCTCTTGTCAGTGGAGAAGAATATCAAGAGTAGC
>NW_019943312.1:77491-79157 GCF_002910315.2 Salvelinus sp. IW2-2015
GAGAGGAGAGGAGAGGAGAGCTGCTGTTATACTGTGGGACGAGAGGAGAGGAGAGGATAGCTGCTGTTATACTGTGGGACGAGAGGAGAGGAGAGCAGGCCCAGGTCACAGAAATGTTAAATCTCTCCTTGTCCAAGTCTGTAATCCCAACATATTTCAAGGTGACCACCATTGTCCCTGTTCCCAAGAATTCAAAGGTATTCTGCCTAAATTACTATCACCCTTTAGCACTCACATCTGTAATTAGGATGTGCTTTGAAAGGCTGGTCATGACACACATCAACACCATCATCCCAGACACCCTGAACGAACTCCAATTGTCATACTGCCCCAACAGATCCACAGATGATGCAATCTCTATTGCACTTCAGACTGCTCTCTCCCACCTGGACAAGAGGAACTGAGAATGCTGTTCATTGATTACAGCTCAGCGTTCAACACCATAGTGCCCTCCAAGCTCATCACTAAGCTAATGACCCTGGGACTGAATATCTTTCTCTGCAACTGGATCCTGGACTTCCTGACGGGCTGCCCCAAGGTGGTGAGGGTAGGCAACAACAGATCCGCCACGCTGACCGTCAACACGGGGGCCCCTCAGGGGTGTGTGCTTAGTCCCCTCCTGTACTCCCTGTTCACCCAGCTGCATGTGACCGATTGTAATGCCCATGATCAATTTGGAGAGCAGCTCCATGCGACCGATCGTAACGCCCATGATAAATTTGGTTTGACATTTGCTACCCCCTATGGGGCTATTTAGAGACCCCTTCAGTAAATTACAAATTTCAATTACTTAAAAACCTCAAASCAACTATACATTTTAGAAATTCATATACAAATATTGAAACCATTTAATGAGACAACTAAAAGATGTACAACAATAAAATGTGTGACCAACTGGCTCGATTCGGTCTTATGTAGCAAAATTTGAAATTGTGTTTTTTACATTGGATGAAAATAGAAACTCCGAGCTAGAAAATGGTATATCATACACTACAGTTGAGGAATAATGGAAAAGTAATTCTGCTTTGAAAGTTGATAAACTTGCAACCTCACTTTGAGAAAATGGCCTTTGAATRTTTGGTAAACCTACTGGAGAGCTCTTCTTTGTCTACACCCATTCAGCATCGTTCACACCCTCTTAAGCCTTGGCCCTAGAAGCTGAAATACTGGCCCCACAACACAGTAAAACAGCCAGTCAGTTCAGCACATACTGTAGGAAGCAAAGCCAAACATGCATGCAGCCCCCGTACACCATCAGCTTTCGGTCGCATCCCCAGGCCCCGAAGTCCCAGTCAGCCCCAGTCCCAAGACCGCACAGTCACAGCCAGCCCCAGACCCTGCAGTCCCAGCCAGCCCAAGATCCCAGTCCCAGCCAACCCGTAACCCCAGACCCATCAGTTCCAGCCAGCCCCAGACCCTGTAGGAGTAGAGGAGAGAGAGAAGAGAGAGAGAGAGAGAGGAGTGCGGTGCTAAAAGATAATCACAGTCTAATTCTCGGAGAGAGATCAGAAACCAGCTCCAGATGGGGAGGAGGAGAGAGAGGAGAGCCAAAACAACAGTGGAAACGCATGGGAATTAGAATGATCGGATGTATGGTGATTGGTTGGTTTTAATGGAGTGAGAGTGAAAGATGAAAATAGATATGAATAAGAGATGAGATGTTATT
>NW_019943312.1:79614-82650 GCF_002910315.2 Salvelinus sp. IW2-2015
ACTGAATAGTAGAATGGGAGGAGAGGGATTTGATATAAATCATATACCTAGGCATGTCCGAATCAAGAAACTGTCTGTGAAAAACACAAAACAACATTGTGTTAGTGGAGTGGACTGGAGGGAGAGACACGTCAGCATCAGCATGTCCTGTCCCTTACTGATGACCTCACAGGCCTGAGCAGAGGCCAGACTAGACCACATATGGGTTCAAATGGCATCTGTTTTCTTTCAAGTGCAAACCAAGCCCTTCTGGCACTCCAGGCAGGCAGAGTCAATCAAACAGAAACACAAAACTATTTGAACCCAGATCTGCATTGGACCATCCCACACTCTGCCCTGGTGCTGGACTCTCCCCTTCACTCAGGAAGACCTTTCCAACCAGATCAACATCCTGGGTTGGAGGTCAAGGAATGCAGAACCATGGTGATACCTGTACATAGAGATTGTATGGCCATTAGGACCAGACAGACCACTGCAACAGTCTGTCTGGGGCCTCTGTTCCTGTATTGGTCCTTTGTGATGGCAAGCAAACCCATGTCTGAGGAGTGGTATTTGAGTTAGGTGAAAGGTTACTAGTAACGCAGTGTGGTTAAACCGTAATAGAGGTCGTCACGACAGTTACATTATTCTGTAAAAACAACATGTTATGTTACATGTTGAGTAAACAGTAACATAAGGCATTACAGTGAAGTGCTACAGTATAACACAGCATGACGCTACGCAGCTTTAGTGACTTACTGAGGTGACTTACTATGCTGAGTGAGTTAGTTATGGATGCATGCCAGAGAGTGGATAATGTGGTCTTGACATGGCGGAAAGTATTCAGACCCCTTGACTTTTTCCACATTTTGTTACGTTACAGCCTTATTCTAAAATTGATTAAAAAAAAAAAAATCAAATCATCAATCTACACACAGTAACCCATAATGACATCACAATACCCCATAATGACATCACAATAACCCATAATGACAAAGAAAAATTGTGATGTCATTATGGGTTATTGTGATGTCATTATGGGGTATTGTGATGTCATTATTGGTTATTGTGATGTCATTATGGGTTATTGTGTGTAGATTGCTGAGGATTTTTTTGACTCAATCCATGTTAGAATAAGGCTGTTGTTTAACAAAATGTGAAAAAAATCAAGGGGTCTGAATACTTTCCGAAGGCACTGTATATCCCATCATTAGATACTATGCAAGAGGGCCAATGAGGATCAAGATCGTCCATCAGCTACAGGGCCAGCAAGAAGCCCTTCATCCACAGGGTCTAGGGATCTATGCTACAGGGCCAGCAAGAAGCCCTTCATCCACAGGGTCTAGGGATCNCAGGGCCAGCAAGAAGCCCTTCATCCACAGGGTCTAGGGATCTATGCTACAGGACCACCAAGAAGCCCTTCATCCACAGGGTCTAGGGATCTATGTTACAGGGCCAGCAAGAGAAGAGGGCATGTTCAGTTTGGCTAACAATCCTTCGTAGGTGTCTGTGTGCCATAGCATGCAGTTATTATGGCCATAGTGTGGTGTTGGATAGAGATTTCTGACATGGTGCAGAATAATCCCGCGAGGTTAGTTAGTAGTGGACAATGGTTAAGAGGGGAGGATTATGCAGTGAACAGGGTGAGAGGTGGAACGACAGACAAACATTCAAAGCACAGCACCAGACTAGCATCAAGGAACGGGAGAGTCGCATAGCCAGCGTAGTGGTGAGGGAACTCTAATATAACTGGCTGAAGACTAACAGGTCCTCATACAGCACAACCTACTACAAAGATGACGGCTTAACGTTTGATCATAATCAATCTGAAATCATTTTGTACTTTAAGTCACAATCTTTGCTTTCTACAAGTGATCATGTGACCTGCTTCTAGATGTATAAAACCACATGTTGTTTTGCCAAGCGTCAGCTGCTTCAGTGGAACAGGAGAGGGGATTGAGGGGTGGTGGAGGGGGGAAGGGAATAAATCCTCTTTGCCTGAAGTCTGTTAATCAGTTAAGCTGTGCATCTTGGCGGCGTGAGGTTCAAGCATCCTTGCTAAGTCTGCTATGCATTAGCCATGGAGCACTGTGCATTCAACCAATACAGGAGCATCTTCAGTCAACCAATACAGGAGCATCGTCAGTCGACCAATACAGGAGCATCTTCAGTCGACCAATACAGGAGCATCGTCAGTCAACCAATACAGGAGCATCTTCAGTCGACCAATACAGGAGCATCTTCAGTCCACCAATACAGGAGCATCTTCAGTCAACCAATACAGGAGCATCGTCAGTAAGAAAGGGGTATGTGTGTCCCTTCATCCACCGTGTGCTGGTAGAGAGACACAGAGATTGGCTGAATCCACCGTGTGCTGGTAGAGAGACACAGAGATTGGCTGAATCCTGCGTGTTCTGGTGTCTCTGGGATCTCTAATGCGTACATTCACATATTCTATCCCTCTCTTATTCAATCTACCTCTCTCCCTTTCTTCTCTTCAATGCTCCCCCCCCCCCCCCCCCACAGGGTATTCAGAGGAGAATAACTGTGACAATCGTTCATGAGACAGGTGAAGACATCGTGTGGAAAGATTCCAGGAGCTGGTTGTGGGTGAGTCAGGCTCACATTGAAGTGACGGTGTTCGGTTGTATTGTGTTGTGTGTCGGGCATGTGCCCGAGTGTGTGCTGTCTTTGGAGTGTTGTCTCTTCTGTGTGTGGTTAGTGTGTGTGAATGTGTGTGAATAGTATTTAACACCAAATTTACAGTATGAGTTCTCCTCCTCCTAGCTTGCTTCATTCTTCATCTCCTCTCCTCTGCTTCTCTTCTTCCTCCTCCATTCTTCCTCTTCCTCTTCTCCTCCCCTCCTCTTCTTCTTCTCTTCCTCCTCCACTTCTTCTTCCTCCTCCTCTGCTTCTTCTCCATCCCCTTCTTTCTTCCTCCTCCTTTCTTCATCTTCCTCCTGCCTCTCTTCTTCTTCCTCCTCTTCTCCCCTTCCTCCTCTCTCCTCCCTCTCCCCTCTCCCCTCCTCCTCTCCTCCTCTCTTTCTCCTCTCCTCG
>NW_019943312.1:83348-91519 GCF_002910315.2 Salvelinus sp. IW2-2015
CCATATTCTACCCGTCAAAAGGGACCCGATCACCCACGGCTCATCCACAGTCTACGTCCCAAATGTCACCCTGTTCATAAAGCAGACTTATTCCACAATTCTAGGATTTTTTTTGGGGGGTGGGGGGGGTGATTTGACAATATAAGTTTTAGAGAATATATACAGTTTTATATAGAACATTCAGTTGTATTTTGTTGATGCATAAATATTGTTTACTGAACTGTTTACATCAAAGTTCCTTTACGGTCCTGAACATTTGAAGATTACATCATTACATCATAATAACCAATGCTCCTTTTGCAATGTGTTCACGATCACTATGGCGATGCTAGCACCGCCTTTCGTATGCTCTGAGGTTCTCTGGAGACACACACACCTTGGGTTCAGCCAATCTCTGTGTCTCTCTACCACACACGGTGGGTTCAGCCAATCTCTGTGTCTCTCTACCAGCACACGGTGGGTTCAGCCAATCTCTGTGTCTCTCTACCAACACACGGTGGGTTCAGCCAATTCTGTGTCTCTCTACCAGCACACGGTGGGTTCAGCAATCTCTGTGTCTCTCTACCAGCACACGGTGGGTTCAGCCAATCTCTGTGTCTCTCTACCAGCACACGGTTGGTTCAGCCAATCTCTGTGTCTCTCTTACCAGCACACGTGGGTTCGCCAATCTCTGTGTCTCTCTACCAGCACACGGTGGGTTCAGCCAATCTCTGTGTCTCTCTACCAGCACACGGTGGTTCAGCCAATCTCTGTGTCTCTCTACCACACACGGTGGGTTCAGCCAATCTCTGTGTCTCTCTACCAGCACACGGTGGGTTCAGCCATCTCTGTGTCTCTCTACCAGCACACGGTGGTTCAGCCAATCTCTGTGTCTCTCTACCAGACACGGTGGGTTCAGCCAATCTCTGTGTCTCTCTACCAGCACACGGTGGTTCAGCCAATCTCTGTGTCTTCTACCAGCACACGGTGGGTTCAGCCAATCTCTGTGTCTCTCTACCAGCACACGGTGGGTTCAGCCAATCTCTGTGTCTCTCTACAGCACACGGTGTTCAGCCAATCTCGTGTCTCTCTACCAGCACACGTGGTTAGCCAATCTCTGTGTCTCCTACCAGCACACGGTGGGTTCAGCCAATCTCTGTGTCTCTCTACCAGCACACGGTGGGTTCAGCCAATCTCTGTGTCTCTCTACCAACACACGGTGGATTCAGCCAATCTCTGTGTCTCTCTACCAGCACACGGTGGATTCAGCCAATCTCTGTGTCTCTCTACCAGCACACGGTGGGTTCAGCCAATCTCTGTGTCTCTCTACCAGCACACGGTAGATTCAGCCAATCTCTGTGTCTCTCTACCAGCACACGGTGGGTTCAGCCAATCTTCTGTGTCTCTCTACCAGCACACGGTGGATTCAGCCAATCTCTGTGTCTCTTACCAGCACACGGTGGGTTCAGCCAATCTCTGTGTCTCTCTACCAGCACACGGTGGGTTCAGCCAATCTCTGTATCTCTCTACCAGCACACGGTGGGTTCAGCCAATCTCTGTGTCTCCTCTACCAGCACACGGTGGGATTCAGCCAATCTCTGTGTCTCTCTACCAGCACACGGTGGATTCAGCCAATCTCTGTGTCTCTCTACCAGCACACGGTGCTGGATTCAGCCAATCTCTGTGTCTCTCTACCAGCACAGCGTGGATTCAGCCAATCTCTGTGTCTCTCTACCAGCACACGGTGGATTCACAGAGAGATAACGTCCAGAGACACCAGAACACCAGGACAGAGAGATAACGTCCAGAGACACCAGAACACCAGGACAGAGAGATAACGTCCAGAGATAACAACGTTAACAGAAACACAACACCAAGGATCAAAGCAACCAAATAGAGGAACTGGACTAAACTGGACTAAACTGGACTGGACTGAACTGGACTGGACTGGACTGAACTGGACTGAACTGCTGAACTGGACTGAACTAGACTGAACTGGACTGAACTAGACTGAACTGGACTGAACTGGACTGAACTAGACTGAACTGGACTGAACTAGACTGAACTGGACTGAACTGGACTGAACTGAACTGAACTAGACTGATCTGGACTGAACTGGACAGGACTGATCTAGACTGAACTAGACTGAACTAGACTGAACTAGACTGAACTAGACTGAACTAGACTGAACTAGACTGGACTACTCAATCCACTCTCTGGGAGCATTTGGTTATCAGGAAGATAGTGAAAGTATTTAATACACACTGAGTGTACAAAACATTAGGAACACTTTCCTAATGTTCATTTGCACCCCCCTCCTTTTGCCCTCAGAACAAGTTCAATTCGTTGGGGCATGGACTCTACAAGTTGTCGAAAGCGTTCCACAGGGATTCCAATGCTTCTCACATTTGTGACAAGATGTCTGGATGTCCTTTGGGTGGTGGACCACTCTTRATACACACAGGAAACTGTTGAGCGTTAAAAGAAAACCCAGCAGCGTTGCAGTTCTTGGCACAACCGGTGCGCCTGGCACTTTCTAGCGTACCCCTGTTCACTTCAGTCTTTTGTCTTGACTATTCACCCTCTGAATGGCACACATACACAATCCATGTCTCAATTGTCTCAATTAAAAATACTTCTTTAACCTGTCTCCATTATTCTATATTCTTCTATATTCTTCCATATTATTCTATACTTACTTACTGACTTTATTGTCCCCATGGGGAAATTTTGTTGCAGTGTCATGTACACATTTAAAGTGGCGTTAAATACAAAACAAGATTGACAATACAACTTTCAATAACAGTCACGCACCAATAAATAAAATAAAATTTAAAATTTAAAATATATATTATTCTTTATTCTTCTATATGATTCGATATGATTCTATATTATTCTATATTCGTCTATATTCTTCTATATGATTCTATATTATTCTATGTTCTTCTATATTCTTCCATATTATTCTATATGCTTCTATATGATTCTATATTATTCTATGTTCTTCTCTATTCTTCCATATTCTTCTATATTCTTCTATATGATTCTATATTATTCTATATTCTTCTCTATTCTTCCATATGATTCTATATTCTTCTATATGATTCTATATTCTTCTATATGATTCTATATTCTTCCATATTATTCTATATTCTTCTATATGAGTCTATATGATTCTATATTATTCTATATGATTCTATATGATTCTATATTATTCTATATGATTCTATATTATTCTATATTATTCGATATTCTTCCATATTCTTCCATATTCTTCCATATTCTTCTATATGATTCTATATTCTTCCATATTATTCTATATTATTCTATATGATTCTATATGATTCTATATTCTTCCATATTATTCTATATTATTCTATATGATTCTATATGATTATATATTATTCTATATTATTATATCCACCTGCCAATCAGATCAATCATAACTTTCATTCCCCTCCCTAAAACGACTCACCTGGTGCAGCATGACCGTCCCATGGCAAGGCATGCCTCCTCTATGGTCCACTCCTGCTGGGATGTAGCTGTAGGGCAGTAACAAACCTCTCATTGATTTCACATCGGCCAACAAGTGCTGAATGACATTAAAGCTGTTGCTGATATTGTCGTAACTCTGGTTCTTGCATCGACATTCCACTGTGTTAATATACATTAAATCACGATGTTTGTAGTACATAACAGGCTTACCATTTCACCCACCAGTCTCTGAGTCTCTGAGTCTCTGTCTCTGAGTCGCTGTGTCACTGTGTCGCTGAGTCACTGGGTCTCTGAGTCTCTGAGTCACTGTGTCTCTGAGTCTCTGAGTCTCTGAGTCGCTGAGTCGCTATGTCTCTGAGTCGCTGAGTCTCTGAGTCTCTGTCGCTGAGTCTCTGAGTCTCTGTCTCTGAGTCTGTGTCTCTGTGTCTCTGTGTCTCTGTCTCTGAGTCTCTGAGTCTCTGCATGTACAGTGCAGTGGAACCCTTTTCGGTCTATTTATTTTCTAGTGAACCAACCACCAAGGATGTGAACCGGCCAATAGATCAGGCCAGTCGACAGTGGTAGATTATCATTCATAGAAGCGGGTTTACAAAAGGTTGTGGTGAGATGGTTTGCTCTGAAGTACAGTGTAGTCCTGTGGTTGTGATTGTGGTGACTGATACTCACTCTCCACTGGCCTCCAGCTCACAGATCTCGAAGAACACCATGAGGTCATACTTGCAGTGGCAGGGCCCGGCTGTAGGGCGCATCAGGGCAGTCAGCTTGGTGGCAGGGACTAAAGGGAGAAGGTGAAGGGAGATAAGGTTACCGCCAAGGGACACTCACTCTCCAGTAGCAGGGAACATGGAGAACTGTGAAGAGAGAAGGGCTGAAATAGAGGAGTGATCAGAGAGATGCATGGAGAGAGAAAGGGACCATTCAGTCCTGTGAAAACGGAATGAGATCACTCAGGATGGCCACAAACCCCAGTAAGCAAGCAATCATCCCTTAACACTAGAGAGGATTGCCTCTGGAGATGGAAATTAGTATTGTAGCTAAATCGGGTGCAAATTTGTTGTGCTTGATCCCTGACAAATAAACTAATAAAATATTAAAAATAAAAATAAATCAATGAAACTAATTATTTGCATCTATTTACAATATTCCCCAAATATAAGGAACATTTTATGGAAAAGGTGCATTATTACATTGTATATAGCCCAGATCCTGAGAACAAATCAGTGAACGTAATCATCACATCAGAGAGTCTGACCCTACATCAATTACTATGAGGACTGTCTGTTACCCAGTTCTATCAATTACSATGAAGACTGTCTGTTACCCAGTTCTATCAATTACCATGAAGACTGTCTGTTACCCAGTTCAATCAATTACCATGAAAACTGTCTGTTACCCAGTTCTATCAATTACCATGAAAACTGTCTGTTACCCAGTTCTATCAATTACCATGAACTAACTGTCTACTGTCTGGTTGACTTCCCCTACAGTACTCCTGTCTGCTGTCTGGTTGACTTCCCCTACAGTTCCCTCCTGTCTACTGTCTTGGTTGACTTCCCTACAGTTCCTCCTGTCTACTGTCTGGTTGACTTCCCCTACAGTTCCTCCTGTCTACTGTCTGGTTGACTTCCCTACAGTTCCTCCTGTCTACTGTCTGGTTGACTTCCCTACAGTTCCTCCTGTCTACTGTCTGGTTGACTTCCCCTACAGTTCCTCCTGTCTACTGTCTGGTTGACTTCCCCTACAGTTCCTACTGTCTGGTTAACTTCCCCTACAGTTCCTACTGTCTACTGTCTGGTTGACTTCCCTACAGTTCCTCCTGTCTACTGTCTGGTTGACTTCCCCTACAGTTCCTCCTGTCTACTGTCTGGTTGACTTCCCCTACAGTTCCTCCTGTCTACTGTCTGGTTGACTTCCCCTACAGTTCCCTCTGTCTACTGTCTGGTTGACTTCCCCTACAGTTCTCCTGTCTACTGTCTGGTTGACTTCCCCTACAGTTCCTACTGTCTACTGTCTGGTTTGACTTCCCCTACAGTTCCTACTGTCTACTGTCTGGTTGACTTCCCCTACAGTTCCTCCCTGTCTGGTTGACTTCCCCTACAGTTCCTCCAGTCTACTGTCTGGTTGACTTCCCCTGCAGTTCCTCCTGTCTACTGTCTGGTTGACTTCCCCTACAGTTCCTCTGTCTACTGTCTGGTTGACTTCCCCTACAGTTCTACTGTCTACTGTCTGGTTGACTTCCCCTACAGTTCTCCCTGTCTACTGTCTGGTTGACTTCCCCTACAGTTCCTCCTGTCTACTGTCTGGTTGACTTCCCCTACAGTTCCTACTGTCTACTGTCTGGTTGACTTCCCCTACAGTTCCTCCTGTCTACTGTCTGGTTGACTTCCCCTACAGTTCTCCTGTCTACTGTCTGGTTGACTTCCCCTACAGTTCCTCCTGTCTACTGTCTGGTTGACTTCCCTACAGTTCCTCTGTCTACTGTCTGGTTGACTTCCCCTACAGTTCCTCCTGTCTACTGTCTGGTTGACTTCCCCTACAGTTCCTACTGTCTACTGTCGTGGTTGACTTCCCCTACAGTTCTCTGTCTACTGTCTGGTTGACTTCCCCTACAGTTCCTCCTGTCTACTGTCTGGTTGACTTCCCCTACAGTTCTCCTGTCTACTGTTGGTTGACTTCCCCTACATTCCTACTGTCTGGTTAACTTCCCTACAGTCTCCTGTCTACTGTCTGGTTGACTTCCCCTACAGTTCCTCCTGTCTACTGTCTGGTTGACTTCCCCTACAGTTCCTACTGTCTACTGTCTGGTTGATTCCCTCAGTTCCTACTGTCTACTGTCTGGTTGACTTCCCCTACAGTTCCTCCTGTCTACTGTCTGGTTGACTTCCCCTACAGTTCCTCCTGTCTACTGTCTGGTTGACTTCCCCTACAGTTCCTCCTGTCTACTGTCTGGTTGACTTCCCCTACAGTTCCTACTGTCTACTGTCTGGTTGACTTCCCCTACAGTTCCTTGTCTACTGTCTGGTTGACTTCCCCTACAGTTCCTCCTGTCTACTGTCTGGTTGACTTCCCCTACAGTTCCTCCTGTCTACTGTCTGGTTGACTTCCCCTACAGTTCCTACTGTCTGGTTAACTTCCCCTACAGTACCTCCTGTCTACTGTCTGGTATCTTCCCCTACAGTTCCTCCTGTCTACTGTCTGGTTGACTTCCCTACAGTTCCTACTGTCTACTGTCTGGTTGACTTCCCCTACAGTTCCTCCTGTCTACTGTCTGGTTGACTTCCCCTACAGTTCCTACTGTCTACTGTCTGGTTGACTTCCCCTAACAGTTCCTCTGTCTACTGTCTGGTTGACTTCCCCTACAGTTCCTACTGTCTACTGTCTGGTTGACTTCCCCTACAGTTCCTACTGTCTACTGTCTGGTTGACTTCCCCTACAGTTCTCCTGTCTACTGTCTGGTTGACTTCCCCTACAGTTCCTACTGTCTACTGTCTGGTTGACTTCCCTACAGTTCCTCCTGTCTACTGTCTGGTTGACTTCCCCTACAGTTCCTCCTGTCTACTGTCTGGTTGACTTCCCCTACAGTTCTCCTGTCTACTGTCTGGTTGACTTCCCCTACAGTCCTCTGTCTACTGTCTGGTTGACTTCCCCTACAGTCCTCCTGTCTACTGTCTGGTTGACTTCCCTACAGTTCTACTGTCTACTGTTGGTTGACTTCCCCTACAGTTCCTCCTGTCTACTGTCTGGTTGACTTCCCTACAGTTCCTCCTGTCTGGTTGACTTCCCCTACAGTTCTTCCTGTCTACTTCTGGTTGACTCCCCTACAGTTCCTACTGTCTACTGTCTGGTTGACTTCCCCTACAGTTCCTCCTGTCTACTGTCTGGTTGACTTCCCTACAGTTCCTCCTGTCTACTGTCTGGTTGACTTCCCCTACAGTTCCTACTGTCTACTGTCTGGTTGACTTCCCCTACAGTTCCTCCTGTCTACTGTCTGGTTGACTTCCCCTACAGTTCCTACTGTCTACTGTCTGGTTGACTTCCCCTACAGTTCCTCCAGTCTACTGTCTGGTTGACTTCCCCTACAGTTCCTCCTGTCTACTGTCTGGTTGACTTCCCCTACAGTTCCTCTGTCTACTGTCTGGTTGACTTCCCCTACAGTTCCTCCTGTCTACTGTCTGGTTGACTTCCCCTACAGTTCCTCCTGTCTACTGTCTGGTTGACTTCCCCTATAGTTCCTACTGTCTGGTTACTTCCCCTACAGTCCTCCTGTCTACTGTCTGGTTGACTTCCCTCAGTTCTCCTGTCTACTGTCTGTTGACTTCCCTACAGTTTCCTACTGTCTACTGTCTGGGTTGACTTCCCCTACAGTTCCTCTGTCTACTGTCTGGTTGACTTCCCCTACAGTTCCTCACTGTCTACTGTCTGGTTGACTTCCCCTACAGTTCCTACTGTCTACTGTCTGGTTGACTTCCCCTACAGTTCCTACTGTCTACTGTCTGGTTGACTTCCCCTACAGTTCCTCTGTCTACTGTCTGGTTGACTTCCCCTACAGTTTTCCTACTGTCTACTGTCTGGTTGACTTCCCCTACAGTTCCTCCTCCTGTCTACTGTCTGGTTGACTTCCCCTACAGTTCCTCTGTCTACTGTCTGGTTGACTTCCCCTACAGTTCCTCCTGTCTACTGTCTAGTTGACTTTCCCA
>NW_019943312.1:93543-111337 GCF_002910315.2 Salvelinus sp. IW2-2015
ACAGTTACCTCCTGTCTACTGTCTGGTTGACTTCCCCTACAGTCCTCCTGTCTACTGTCTGGTTGACTTCCCCTACAGTTCCTACTGTACTGTCTGGTTGACTTCCCCTACAGTTCCTCCTGTCGACTGTCTGGTTGACTTCCCCTACAGTTCCTCCTTCTGGTTGACTCCCACAGTCTCCTGTCTACTGTCTGGTTGACTTCCCCTACAGTTCCCTGTTTACTGGGTTTGACTTCCCCTACAGTCCTCCTGTCTACTGTCTGGTTGACTTCCCCTACAGTTCCCCTGTCTACGTGTCTGGTTGACTTCCCTACAGTTCCTACTGTCTACTGTCTGTTGGACTTCCCCTACAGTCTCTCCTGTCTACTGTCTGGTTGACTTCCCCTACAGTTCCTCTGTCTACTGTCTGGTTGACTTCCCTACAGTTCCTCCGTCTACTGTCTGGTTGACTTCCCCTACAGTTCCTCCTGTCTACTGTCTGGTTGACTTCCCCTACAGTTCCTACTGTCTACTGTCTGGTTGACTTCCCCTACAGTTCCTCCTGTCTACTGTCTGGTTGACTTCCCCTACAGTTCCTCCTGCTACTGTCTGGTTGACTTCCCCACTAGTTCCTACTGCTGGTTACTCCCTACAGCTCCTGTCTACTGTCTGGTTGACTTCCCCTACAGTTCCTCCTGTCTACTGTCTGGTTGACTTCCCCTACAGTTCCTTACCTGTCTACTGTCTGGTTGACTTCCCCTACAGTTCCTACGTCTACTGTCTGGTGACTTCCCCTACAGTTCCTCCTGTTCACTGTCTGGTTGACTTCCCCTACAGTTCCTCTGTCTACTGTCTGGTTGACTCCCCTACAGTTCCTCTGCTCACTGTCTGGTTGACTTCCCCTACAGTTCCTACTGTCTACTGTCTGGTTGACTTCCCCTACAGTTCCTCCTGTCTACTGTCTGGTTGACTTCCCTACAGTTCCTCCTGTCTACTGTCTGGTTGACTTCCCCTACAGTTCCTCCTGTCTACTGTCTGGTTGACTTCCCCTACAGTTCCTGTCTACTGTCTGGTTGACTTCCCCTACAGTTCCTCCTGTCCTACTGTCTGGTTGACTTCCCCTACAGTTCCTACTGTCTACTGTCTGGTTGACTTCCCCTACAGTTTCCTCCTGTCTACTGTCTGGTTGACTTCCCCTACAGTTCCTCCTGTCTACTGTCTGGTTGACTTCCCCTACAGTTCCTACTGGCTACTGTCTGGTTGACTTCCCCTACAGTTCCTCCTGTCTTACTGTCTGGTTGACTTCCCCTACAGTTCCTACTGTCTACTGTCTGGTTGACTTCCCCTACAGTTCCTCCTGTCTACTGTCTGGTTGACTTCCCCTACAGTTCCTCCTGTCTACTGTCTGGTTGACTTCCCCTACAGTTCCTCCTGTCTACTGTCTGGTTGACTTCCCCTACAGTTCCTACTGTCTACTGTCTGGTTGACTTCCCCTACAGTCCTCCTGTCTACTGTCTGGTTGACTTCCCCTACAGTTCCCTGTCTACTGTCTGGTTGACTTCCCCTACAGTTCCTCCAGTCTACTGTCTGGTTGACTCCCCTACAGTTCCTCCTGTCTACTGTCTGGTTGACTTCCCCTACAGTTCTCCTGTCTACTGTCTGGTTGACTTCCCCTACAGTTCCTTCTGTCTACTGTCTGGTTGACTTCCCCTACAGTTCCTCCTGTCTACTGTCTGGTTGACTTCCCCTACAGTTCCCCCTGTCTACTGTCTTGTTGACTTCCCCTACAGTTCCTCCTGTCTACTGTCTTGGTTGACTTCCCCTACAGTTCCTCCTGTCTACTGTCTGGTTGACTTCCCCTACAGTTCCTTCCTGTCTACTGTCTGTTGACTTCCCCTACAGTCCTACTGTCTACTGTCTGGTTGACTTCCCCTACAATCCTCTGTCTACTGTCTGGTTGACTTCCCCTACAGTTCCTCCTGTCTACTGTCTGGTTGACTTCCCCTACAGTTCCTCCTGTCTACTGTCTGGTTGACTTCCCCTACAGTTCCTTCCTGTCTACTGTCTGGTTACTTCCCCTACAGTTCCTACTGTCTACTGTCTGGTTGACTTCCCCTACAGTTCTTCCTGTCTACTGTCTGGTTGACTTCCCCTACAGTTCTTCCTGTTCTACTGTCTGGTTGACTTCCCCTTACAGCTTTCCTGTCTACTGTCTGTTCCTCCAGTGATTTCTTCCTCAACTGGATTTATGCTTCTTAACACTTAGTAGCTTCCATAAATAACTCTTTATGAATTAGAGGTAATTGATAGAACTGGGTAACAGACAGTATCATAGTAATGATAGAAAAACTGGGTAACAGACAGTTTTCATGGTAATTGATAGAACTGGGTAACAGACAGTTTTCATGGTAATTGATAGAACTGGGTAACAGCAGTCTTCATGGTAATTGATAGATGGTAAACAGACAGTTTCATGGTAATTGATAGAACTGGGTAACAGACAGTCTTTCATGGTAATGTGATAGAAACTGGGTAACAGACAGTCTTCATGGTAATTGATGAAGTGTGTAACAGACAGTCAGGAACTGTAGGGGAAGTCAACCAGACAGTAGACAGGAGGTACTGTAGGGGAAGTCAACCAGACAGGAGGAACTGTAGGGGACCTCAAACCGACATTTGACACCCAACTAGGCAAGAGAAGAGAGCCAAGCCTGTTGAAAATCCCTGAAACACAACATATTTTTAAATCCTATTTTGGAAATCCTTCTATCACCGTGTAAAATCAGATTGCTTTCTTGATAAGAGAAGCAATACGTTGGGCTATTAGCCCAGTCTACACTGTGATCTCCATCTCAATTGCAAAAATGGAGATAGGTGTTTTTTGTATTTCTGATTCACAATGTATCATCTTGACCATCAAGTGATATAAAAAAGTATATAAATTGAGCTCAAGTTTAGTTTCAGAGACTCTCATTGGCCCATGCACACAGACAGTAACCAACCCGGTTTCTGGGCTCTGATAACTGAACATATAGAGAGGGGTGGGGCTGGCAGACTGGGTGGCTCCTCCCCCTCCAGGAGAAAAGAGGCGGCCAATCCGGCGGCGGACAGGGCGTGGCCTGACAAAGAGTCCACCAGCGCCCCATTGAACACCTCTGGGACCAGGTAGCGAATCAGCTCCAGGGTCTTCTCCAGGTCAGCGGGCGTGGCATCGTCTACAGCTTCACAGTCACAGTGTTCAGTAACACGTCCCCAACAACATGACATTACTTAGAGTATCAGAACACCAGTGGCCAAGGTCGCAGTCTATTTAGCTATCATTCTACTCCGTGTCATGTTTTACCATGACGCGCAGTGTCAAGGAGTGGAAGAATGTTACCTCAAAAAAAAACTGGATTTCACCAGGCTAGTACACCAACAAAAACAGTACACCAGTACAAAGGCAATTTAACAGACATGAGCTGTAGGCAGTAACTGTACACTGGCCATACAATGGCATGATACATACACATTGTGTAGAGTACGCAGCCTCACGTTTAACACACTAATAACAACATTCATATCCTGATGTAGACAGAGGTCTAATTGTTCACTAGAGCAAGAAAAAAATAACAAGATGATGCTGCTTACCTGGTTTGGACAGGGGCATGACTGGAGGGAACTGCCTTCTGCTGGGACGCAGGGGGCTGGTTGGAGAGAGAGAGAGAGAGAGAGAGAGAGAGAGAGAGAGAGAGAGAGAGAGAGAGAGAGAGAGAGAGAGAGACAGAGACAAATTTTGTGAAGAGAGAGAGAGAGAGAGAGAGAGAGAGAGAGAGAGAAGGGCAACCAGTGAAGAACAAACACCATTGTAAATATAACCTATATTTATTATTTATTTATTTTCCCTTTTGTACTTTAACTATATGCACATTGTTACAACACTGTATATAGCCATATTATGACATTGGAAATGTCTCTATTCCTTAGGAAATGTTGTTTCCCATGCCAATAAAAGCCCGTTGAATTGAATTGAATTGACTTGAGCGAGAGACAGGTACGGTAAGTCCTAGAATACTATATGACCACCATTTGAAAAGTGCATTACAGGGGAATGAAGCTTGTCCTTCCGGTAAACGAGTGTTACCTGATGAGCTCCTTGCAGAGAGTAGGCTGTTTCTGGTAGTGACCAAACACCTCAAACACCACAGGCTGGGTCTTGATGTAGTCCACAAAGGATTTGGTGACCTCTACAGCAATCTGTTGAACCAATAAACACATACGAGCTACCACAGCATATCAAACCATCATAGCGTTCTTGTATTTAATTATTTTTATTTTTTATTTTTTAGTGGGTAGATCAGATGTAATATTGCAGATAGGTTGTGGCTTCCATCAATGGAACTGTTTGCATTATTTCCAATCCCCCAAATATATTTTTGTGTATATATATTTTCCTTTATTATGTTCCCCTAACCTGTCACGCCCTGACCATAGAGAGGTTTTTATTCTCTATTTTGGGTTAGACCAGGGTGTGACTAGGGTGGGCATTCTAGTTTCTTTATTTCTATGTTTTCTGTTTCTATGTTTTGCCCGGGTGTGGTTCTCAATCAGGGAACCAATCGTTGTCTCTGATTGGGAATCATACTTAGGCAGCCTTTTTCCCACCTGTGTTTTGTGGGTAGTTRTTTTCTGTTTAGTATCTGTTTACCTGACAGAACTGTTCGCTTTCGTTTGGTTACTTTGTTCGAGTGTTTTTGATATTAATACAAATCATGAACCCTTACCAYGCTGCGCTTTGGTCCACTATTCCTTACGACGACGAGCGTTACATAACCCTACCACCCCTCCTCTAGTTGGAGTAAACTAATAGACAACAATACTTAGGTCTCTACTTCCAGCTTATACATACTATAGACATTTTAAGGATGCAGTATATTTTACATTAGTTATCTTGTTATAATTAGTCCCACCCTTCAGCTCCACTCTGCCCCTCCCATCGATCTCTGAACACTATCCAGTTTTGATTTYGGTTTGCMATACATTTTTCCACTGTGCTCTTCTGAACATTCCCATTTTTGTAGTTTCTACAGTAAATTAAAGATAGAAAAATGTTTTGCTAAGAGTTCTATATTATTATTATTGGCTATGACTTTTCAAATCACCCAGTATTGCTATCTGCAGAGTTAGCTCCAGGTAATTGTTGCAATTTTTCAGCCATTCCTGGACCTGTGACAAAAAAACAAACTACATCTGGACAGTACCAAAACAAACGATCTAATGATTCTCTCTCTTCACAGCAAAATCTGCAGAGCCTTCGGAAAGTATTCAGACCCCTTGACTTGATCCACATTTTGTTACGAATGGGAGAAACTCCCCAAATACAGGTGTGCCAAGCTTGTAGCGTCATACCCAAGAAGACTTGATGCTGTATGTGCTGCCAAAGGTGCTTCAACAAAGTACTGAGCAAAGAGTCTGAATACTTATGTAAATGTTATTTTTCGTAAAAAATTTGCAGAAAAGTCTAAAAACCTGTTTTTGCTTTGTTATTATGAGGTGTTGTGAATAGATTGATGAGGGGGAAAAAATATTGAATACATTTTAGAATAAGGCTGTAATGTAACAAAACGTGGAAAAGGTCAAGGGGTCTGAATATTTTCCGAACGCACTATATAACATTCTATTGTTTTCAAGAATTTTGTATAATAATTTAAATAGAAAAACTCTATGTTTTGAATCCGGCGTAGTTTTATGTATCTGTTCATAAACCATGTGCCATGGATTCGTTACATCCAAAATATCTTCCCATCTATTTAGCAACACACAGCTGTCCATTTTTGGTCCTGAAATGTGGTCCTTAAACTGGTATACTTTTTTATTTATCACGATTTCCTTTAACCAATTTTGGTCTTTAATTCAGGGCCGACAGACAAGTTCCCTACTTTCTACCCTACTTCCATTTTTTGCGGTAATGCTTAAATTAGTTGGTTGTAATTTTAAGTAGAGCAGACATTTCCATATATACTTTTGTGTGATAACTCCATCAGTCCTATTAATGATATAATTTACAAAGATTATACGTTTTTCTTTTAAATCCCCAAAATAATGGTTTCTTCTCAATTAGAATATTTGTGTTTAGCCATAATATTTGTTGTTTTATTTGTTCTGTCTTTTCTGGTGGATTAATCTGAAATTGCAACTAACTTTCTATTGCTTGTTTTAAAAATAGAGATATTTTGGAGTGAAAGTGAGAGGTTGTAATCTGAATAAAGGGGAAAAGGACATTCTTGAACACGGGGTGAGACATTCTTACTAATCTGCATGAGAACCAGTTCGGATTTAAGTATAACTTTTGTATGACTGAAGCCTTTAGTGAGAGGTCTAATGCTTTAATCTTGAATCATTTCTGCCCTCCAAATTCATATTCATTACATAAATAGGCCCGTTTAATTTTGTCTGGCTTACCGTTCCAAATCAAATTGAAACTGTTTTTGCTCACATCATTTTAAAAACAGGTGATTAGGTGTAGGCTAGACCATAAGCAAATAGGTAAACTGGGATATGACTAAAGAGTTAATCAGGATGATTTTTCCACAAATAGACACGTATTTTCCTTCCCAAGGAAGCAAGATCTTATCTATTTTTTTGCTAACTTTCTAATACAATGTATTGTCATTTCTTTCTTTCGGGATATGAATTCAGACTTGTGCCAGAGATAGAGCTGGGTCCCGATGAAGACTGAGGATGACTAAGGCTCAGTCAAGGGGCCATTTGGTTAAAACCTGCCGCCCTTATTGCTGATGGGAGAAGCTAGACAGGAGGAGTGAGAGAAGGTGAAGGGGGAAGGGTTCCTCTGTGCTCTCTGGACGGTCAAAGGGGGTATTTATTCCCTTTGTCCTTGTCGTCTGTCGTGGACGTGTTGGTGCATCACTGCTCTATACAATCAATCAATTAAATGTATTTATTAAGCCCTTTTTACATCAGTAAAGTGCTTTACATTAAACAGTAAGCAGGAAGAAATACAGTATACATCTATTGATATCCTTCCTGTTTGGCCCTGTCCGGGGGTATCATCGGATGGGGCCACAGTGTCTCCTGACCCCTCCTGTCTCAGCCTCCAGTATTTATGCTGCAAGTGTTTGTGTCGGGGGGCTAGGGCCAGTTGGTTATATCTGGAGTACTTCTCCTGTCTTATCCAGTGTCCTGTGTGAATTTAAGTATGCTCTCTCTAATTCTCTCCTTCTCTCTTTCTTTCTCTCTCTCGGAGGACCTGAGCCCTAGGACCATACGTCAGGACTACTGGGCATGATGACTCCTTGCTGTCCCCAGTCCACCTGGCCTTGCTGCTGTTCCAGTTTCAACTGTTCTGCCTGCAGTTATGGAACCCCAACCTGTCCCAGACCTGCTGTTTTCAACTCTTAATGATCGGCTATGAAAACGCAACTGACATTTACTCCTGATTATTATTTGACCATGCTTGTCATTTATGAACATTTTGAACATCTTGGCTCTCTTATTCTCTCCTTCTCTCTTTCTTTCTCTCTCTCGGAGGAACTGAGCCCTAGGACATACGTCAGGACTACCGGGCATGATGACTCCTTGCTGTCCCAGTCCACCTGGCCTTGCTGCTGTCCCAGTTTCAACTGTTCTGCTGCGGTTATGGAACCCTACCTGTCCCAGACCTGCTGTTTTCAACTCTTAATTATCGGCTATGAAAAGCCAACTGACATTTATTCCTGATTATTATTTGACCATGCTTGTCATTTATGAACATTTTGAACATGTTCTGTTATAATCTCCACCGCGCACAGCCAGAAGAGGACTGGCCACCCCTCATAGCCTGGTTCCTCTCTAGGTTTCTTCCTAGGTTTTGGCCTTTCTAGGGAGTTTTTCCTAGCCACCGTGCTTCTACACCTGCATTGCTTGCTGTTTGGGGTTTTAGGCTGGGTTTCTGTACAGCACTTCGAGATATTAGCTGATGTACGAAGGGCTATATAAAATAAACTTGATTGATATGGAAGGCAACAAACTGCACACAAAGTGCCTAAATAACATATTTAAAACTTCTTCAGGCTAGGGTCTATTTTTCTCAATTTCCGCCTGACTGACATGCCCAAAGTAAACTGCCTGCTACTCAAACCCTGAAGCCAGGGTATGCATATAATTGGTACCATTGGATAGAAAACACTTTGAATTTGGTAGAAATGTTAAAATAATGTATGAGACTATAACACAATAGATATGGTAGGAGAAAATCCAAAGAAAAAACAATCCACATTTTTGGGGGGAGAGAGCCCATGCTCTTACAATGGAAATKATGGGGGCACATCCAAATCCAACTCCCAGATTGCAATTCATATGGCTTCCACTAGATGTCAACATTCTTTGTTCAAGGTTTCAGGCTTGTTTCTTCCAAAACGAGGAAGAATAATGAGTTTTAGTACTGGGACTTGTTGGAAATCAGTCTGTGCGTGCGCGATGAAGAGGACACATACCTGCTAATATCGCTTTCCTATTGAACATACTTCTTTCCGTATTAAATATTATAGTTTAATTACATTTTAGGGTACCTGATGATTAAATAGAAATGTATTTTGACTTGTTTTAACAAAGTTTAGCAAGAGCTTTTTGGATTCCTTTCTCTGCAAGTTGAACGAGTGGTTTAATCAAATCGATAGCGCCAACTAAATTGAAAAAAAAAGGATTTTATCTAACAAAACGACACTACATGTAGCTGGGACCCTTTGGATTGCAAATCAGAGGAATATTTTATAAAAGTAAGTGAATATTTAATCGCTATTTGTGAATTTATGAAACCTGGTGGAAAAATATTTTGATGTGGAGCGTCGTCYTCAAACAATCGCATGGCATGTTTTCACTGTAAAGCCTATTGTAAATCAGACAGTGCAGTTAGATTAACAAGAATTTAAGCTTTTAACCGATATAAGACACTTGTATGTTCCTAAATGTTTAATATCAATAATTTTTATGATTATTTATTTGAATTGCGCCCTCCAATTTCACCKGAAGTTGCCGACGGGACACCTGTCGGCAAAGGGAAGTACAGCCGAGAGCTGCCCAGTGACAAGAGCCTACCAGACGAGCTAAACTACTTCTATGCTCGCTTTGAGGCAAATAACACTGAAACATGCATGAGAGCACCAGCTGTTCCGGAAGACTGTGTGATCACGCTCTCCGCAGCCGATGTGAGTAAGACCTTTAAACAGGTCAACATTCACAAGGCCGCAGGGCCAGACGGATTACCAGGACATGTACTGCGAGCATGTTCTGACCAAATGGCAAGTGTCTTCACTGACATTTTCAAACTCTCCCTGTCCGAGTCTGTAAAACTAACATGTTTTAAGCAGACCACCATAGTGCCTGTGCCCAAGAACACTAAGGTAACCTGCCTAAATGACTATCGACCCGTAGCACTCATGTCTGTAGCCATGAAGTGCTTTGAAAGGTCATAGCTCACATCAACACCATTATCCCAGAAACCCTAGACCCACCCCAATTTGCATACTGTCCCAACAGATTCACAGATGATGCAATCTCTATTGCACTCCACACTGCCCTTTCCCACCTGGACAATAGGAACACCTATGTGAGAATGCTGTTCATTGACTACAGCTCAGCGTTCAACACCATAGTGCCCTCAAAGCTCATCACTAAGCTAAGGACCCTGGGACTAAACACCTCCCTCTGCAATTGGATCCTGGACTTCCTGACAGGCCGCCCCCAGGTGGTAAGGGTAGGTAACAACACATCCGCCACATTGATCCTCAACACAGGGACCCCTCAGGGGTGCATGCTCAGCCCCTTCCTGTATTCCCTGTTCATTCGTGACTGCACGGCCAGGCACGACTCCAGCACCATCATTAAGTTTGCCGATGACACAACGGTGGTAGGCCTGATCACCGACAACGACGAGACAGCCTATAGGGAGGAGGTCAGAGACCTGGCTGTGTGGTGCCAGGACAACAACCTCTCCCTCAACGTGATCAAGACAAAGGAGATGATTGTGGACTACAGGAAAAGGAGGACCGAGCACCTCCCCATTCTCATCGACGGGGCTGTAGTGGAGTAGGATGAGAGCTTCAAGTTCCTTGGTGTCCACATCACCAACGAACTACCATGGTCCAAACACACCAAGGCAGTCGTGAAGAGGGCACAACAAAACCTATTCCCCCTCAGGAGACTGAAAAGATTTGGCATGGGTCCTCAGATCCTCAAAAGATTCTACAGCTGCACCATCGACAGCTTCCTGACTGGTTGCATCACTGCCTGGTATGGCAACTGCTTGGCCTCCGACCGCAAGGCACTACAGAGAGTAGTGCGAACGGCCCAGTACATCACACATCACCAAGCATCCTGCCATCCAGGACCTCTATACCAGGTGGTGTCAGAGGAAGGCCCTAAAAATTGTCAAAGACTCCAGCCACCCTAGTCATAGACTGTTCTCTCTGCTACCGCACGGCAAGCGGTACCGGAGCGCCAAGTCTAGGTCCAAGAGGCTTCTAAACAGCTTCTTCCCCCAAGCCATAAGACTCCTGAACACCTAATCAAATGGCTACCCTATCCACAGGGATTCTGGCCCATGTTGACTCCAATGCTTCAATGATGCTCCAATGATGTCCTTTGGGTGGTGGACCATTCTTGATACACACAGGAAACAGTTGAGCGTGAAAAACCCAGCTGCGTTGCAGTTCTTGACACAAATCAGTGCGCCTGGCACTGACTACCATACCCCGTTCATAGGCACTTAAATCTTTTGTCCTGCCCATTCACCCTCTGAATGGCACACATACACAATCCATGTCTCAACTGTCTCACGGCTTAAAAATCCTTCTTTAACCCGTCTCCTCCCTTCCTCTACACTGATCGAAGTGGATTTAACAAGTGACATTACTAAGAGATCATAGAAAAGCACCTGGATTCACCTGGTCAGTCTTTGTCATGGAAATTACAGGTGTTCATAATGTTTTGTCCCCTCAGTGTATTACCCTCACTTGTCCAAGGTAAAGTATGTTTTTGTCTTCACATGGATGTTGGAATATGTTATGAGAGTATACAAAATACCCCTCCTTTGGCGTGGAGAATTTATTGATTCACGGGCTGCTCAGATCACAGAACAATGTCGGCGTTGAATGGGCCGATAAATCGACCACTGGAACCTTTTCCTCAACTGACAAGAGGCCTCACGTCTTCCTGGTTCCAGGACTATAAACTAAACATGTGAACAGCACTCCTTGTGTTCGGACGGCAACCAGACATATGGTCGCTGTCGATTTATGAACAACAAATCAATTCAAGGACACCCCACGAGGGGACCCTTCAAAAATTCTACTTGGACTACTGAAATCCTTTATTTATTTATTTTTCAGCTGAAAACTCTTTGGCCCTCTTACCTGTTTGTGACTCTGATTCTGCTATCTATCATATTAGCACATAATTTCCATTAATCATTCAACTGCTTACATTTTGTACGTGGTAGAAGCCCAGAGGAGGACCTCGCCCTGTGTTCTTTAGAGGCTCTGTGGAAAAGGCCTCATCATGGCGGTGGATGAAACTGTAGATGATCAGAAAGAGCGAGGAGGGCCTCGTTAGCTATCACTCAGTCTGTTACAATGTCTGATAGACCTAAAGATCTGATAGACCTTACTGAAGAAGCAGAAGAAGAAGAGGCAGAAGAAGAACAACAACAACGACTTACTTGAACTGGCAGAAGATGTCAGCGTACTCTGCAGAGATGCTGAAGGCCTGTAGGACCGTCACTCTGAAGGTGAAGATGTTACCTATCCTCAGGTGTTCCAGGGCTCCGTCCAGAGCTCCTCCCTCCAGGTTGGCCTTCAGGGGGCTCTCCAACTCCTCAGGACCGGCTACAGAGAGTTAAAACAGAGACATGAAGACATAGAAGAGACATTGAATGTAGTTATGCTTCTTGTGTTTTCATCATGGCACACTGAGCTATTTCTCTCTGCACCAACACTACATCCTTACTTGAAACAACATAGTATGACTTCAGGCAGTTGCTTCACACTGACAAACACACTACCTACCTGTACATAAATACATTTAGCATTATGCAGATATGAACACACACCAAAACACACTTACAGCGGCTTCAGAGACATCAGCAGGTATTCACCTGCTTTAACTTTTTTCCACATTTTGTTGTGTTACAGCCTGAATTTAAAATGGATTCAATGTAGATGTTGTGTCATTGGCCTGCACACAATACCCTGTAATGTCAAAGTCAAATTATGGTTCAAGAAATGTTTACAAATTAATGAAAAATGTAACGCTGAAATGTCTTGAGTCAATAAGTATTCAATCCCTTTGTTATGACAAGTCTTAATAAGTTCAGGAGTAAAAATGGTTAACAAATCACATAATCATTTGCAGGGGACTCACTCTGTGTGCAATAATAGCATTTAACATCATTTTGAATGACTACCTCAGCTCTGTACACCACACATGTAATTATATGTAAGATCCCTCAGTCGAGCAGTGAAATTAAAAAACAGAATTCAACCACAAAGAACAGGGAGGTTTTCCAAAGCCTCGCAAGGAGGGTCACCTATTGGTAAAACAATGAAAAAGCAGATATTGAATATCCCTTAGAGCATGGTGAAGTTTTTAAATACACTTTGGATGGTGTATTAATACACCGTGTGTTATGTATTCCAAAACATGCATCCTGTTTGGAATGAGGCAATAAAAAGTAAAACTGCAAAAAATGTTGTAAAGAAATAAACTTTATGTCTTGAATGCAAAGCGTTATGTTTGGGGCAAATCCAACACAACACATCACTGGGTACCACTTTTGTCACGCCCTGGCCTTAGTATTCTTTGTTTTCTTTATTATTTTAGTTAGGTCAGGGTGTGACATGGGGTATGTTTGTGTTTTTGTCTTGTCTTGGGTGGTTGTAGTGTCTAGGGGGATTTGTTAGAGTGTATGGGTTTGTGTTGAGTGAATGTTTCTAGGTAAGTCTATGGTTGAGTGAATGTGTCTAGGTATGTCTATGGTTGCCTGAGTGGTTCTCAATCAGAGACAGATGTTTTTCATTTGTCTCTGATTGGGAGCCATATTTAAGGCRGCCATAGGCATCATGTATTTGTGGGTAATTGTCTATGTCTAAACGTTAGTAGCTTGTGTCTGCACTTTCGTTTTGTAGCTTCACGGTCGTTTGTTGTTTTGTTAGTTTGTAAAGTGTTTGGTTTCGTTTTTCTTCTTCAAATAAAAAGAAGATGTCTTATTTTTCACACGCTGCGTTTTGGTCCTCTCTCTCTTCACAAGACGATCGTGACAACTTTTCATATTTTCAATCATGGTGGTGACTGCATCATGTTATGGGTATGCTTGTCATCAGCAAGGACTAGGGAGTTTTTTAGGAGAAAAATAAACAGAATAGAGCGAAGCACAGGCAAAATCTGAGAGGAAAACCTGGTTCAGTCTGCTTTCCAACCAACACTGGGAGAAAAATTCACCTTTCAGCAGGACAATAACCTAAAACACACGGCCAAATATACACTGGAGTTGCTTACCAAGACGACATTGAATGTTCCTGAGTGGCCTAATTACAGTTTTGACTTAAATCGGCTTACAAATCTCTGGCAAGATTTGAAAATGGCTGTCTAGCAATGATCAACAACCAATTTGACAGAGCTTGAAGAATTTGAAAAATAATAATATGCAAATATTGTACAATCCAGGTGTGAAAATCTCTTTGAGACTTACCTGGAAAGACACACAACTGAAATCCCTGCTAACGGTGATTCTAACATGGGTGTGAATACTTATGTAAATGAGATATTTCTGTATTTAAGTTTCAATAAATGTTCAATAATTTCAAAAAACAGGTTTTCACTTTGTCATTATGGGGCATTGTGTGTAGATRGGTGAGATAAAAATCTATTTAATCCATTTTGAGTTCAGGCGGTAACACAACAAAGTGTGGAATAAATCAAGAGGTATGAATACTTCCTGAAGGCTTTCTGAAGGCCACACCCACATACACAGACCACACCCACGACAGACAGACCACAGCCTCACAGACAGACTACAGCTAATCTCGCTTGTAGAAAAGTTTGACGAGACACCACAGTTTGACGAGACACCACAGCGGCTGAGGAGACACCACAGCGGCTGAGGAGACTACACAGCGGCTGAGGAGACACCACAGCGGCTGAGGAGACACCACAGCGGCTGAGGAGACACCACAGCGGCTGAGGAGACCATCCACAGCGGCTGAGGAGACCACAAGCGGCTGAAGGAGAACCACCAACACATGCGGCTGAGGAGACACAAGAGTGACTGAGGCGACTACACAGCGGCTGAACGAGACCACAGCGAGTTGACCTAGCGAGCTGAGAGCAGCAAGGCCTGAGGACACCACAGCGGCTGAGGAGACTCACATCCAGCGGGCTGAGGAGACACCAAGCGGCTGAGGAGACCACGCGCAGGACAGCCACAGGCTGAGGCAGACACACCCACAGCGGCTCTGAGGAGACAGCCACAGTCGGCTGAGAGACAACACAAGCGGCTGAGGAGACACCAACAAGCGGCTGAGGCAGACCACCACACCGGCTGAGGAGACACCACAGCGGCTGAGGAGACACCACAGCGGCTGAGGAGACACCACAGCGGCTGAGGAGGCTACAGAGTGACTGAGGCGACTACACAGCTAGTTACCCGCACATGTATTGTTGTTGACTTCATCGGCTGAGGGTCCGATCTCTGAGTTCTGTCCCTCCCCCTCCACGAAACGCAGCTCCTCCTGGGACGCCCCAGTACGGGACAGACCAGCGGGGCACGACTCAGCCTGGAACTGACCACAAGGGACAGCATACAGTTAGCAAAGCTGGAAGAGAAGCTAGCAAACCTAGGAGGTAGTCACTAACTAGCTAGAAGATAGCATACAGTTAGCAGAGATAGAGGGAGCGGCCTAGCCACTGACATTAAAGCTAGAAGACGTAGCATGGAACGGACCACAAGGGACAGCATACAGTAAGCAAAGCTAAGGGAGGTAACTAGGCCTGTAAAACTAGGGAACGTACATACAATGATTTATATATACACTAGATGGCTGACAGGGGGCGCTGTTTTGAAGTCACCGAGCCTCCATCTTCGCACGCGTACCCCAATTAGTTGACTGGTCGATTGCTTGGTCGTTAGGCTGTTGGTGGACCGAGATTATTTTAGTCGAGCATTTATATATATATATAAATCAATAACCAATACATCACTTGGACCAAGCTTCCTGCCATCCAGGACCTCTATACTAGACGGTGTCAGGGGAAAGCCCAAAAAAGGGTCAAAGACTCCAGTCACGCCAAGTATAGAACTTTCTCTTTTCGTGCTACATAAGATCGGTAACAGCGATACCGAGCGCAAAGTCTACGTGTCTAGAAATGTCTCCTTAACATTTCTTACATACCAAGCCATAGAACGAAACATTAATAAATGAAACCACCCGGATATATTTACATTGACACCCCCCCTTTTTGGTTTTTACACTGCTGCTATCTGCCTGTTTATTATCTATGCAATATCATTTACCCGACCTGACATTGTAAATTACCTCGACTAAACCTGTACCCTCCTTGATCTTCCGAACATGGCTCCCTGACTCTGTACCGAAAGTAAAGCCCATTGACTAAGTACACGTACCTCCACATTGGACTCTGTACGGTAACACCCGTATGATTAGGCTCCACAATTGACTCTGTACGAACCTGTAACCCACTGTGAGTAACCCTAATAGCCTCCAATGTTGACTCTGTAACGTAACAAGTTGTTGAAAGTGTCGCATAGTTGACATTGTCGAACACCCTTATATCCAGTTTGAATCGAGAAGGTTATATCCCTTGACACTCACAAGAGTGAGTTTCGTACCGATAGAACGTCTTCATGATATAAAGTATATCACTGGACTAGTTAATAAATGCCAAATATACGAGGACAAATCGCGGGTGCAGCTGGCTTTACATAGAGCAGATTTTATCCTTGAAACATTTAATTGAAATACTGTATTGAATAATTATTCATTCTTTGGATGAGGAAGGGGGGAGCATAGGTCGACTAGGGGCTTATTGGGGACTGCAATAGACGAACTAGTGCTTATTGGGGACTGCCACAGGCTGACAGTTGGTATGGGGATTCATAGATGCTAGGCTTTATTGGGGACTGGCCAATACGACGACGTAGTGTATTGGGATGCTGCCAATACGACCGACTAGTGGCCTTATTGGGGACTGGCCATCCGACATGCTTAGGGATGCCATGCTGATAGTGCTTATTGGGAAGCACAAGACTAGCTGGAGCCATTTACTGACGTGTTGACGCAGTCCTAGTGGCTTATTGGGGGACTGCGCAATATGACCGACTAGTGGCTTATTGGGGACTGCAAATCGGTCGACTATGGTTATTGGAGCTGCATAACGGTCGACTAGTGGCTTAATTGGGGCCTTGGCAATGACACGACTAGTGGTTATTGGGGACTGCCAATACGGTGATCTAGTGCATTATGGGCGGTGCCAAATACGACGACGTAGTGGCTTTATTTGGGACTGTCAATACGACGACTAGTGTGCTTATTGAGGACCTGCCAATTGTCGACTGTGGCTTCTGGGACGTGCCAATACGGTCGACTAGTTGGCTTATTGGGGACTGTCAATAAGGCGACCTAGTGGGCTTCAAAGCTCTCATTTTCCAATACATAGCAATCCAGCAATCCTCAATGGTAATAGTTACTGGACAAGCGCGCTGATATCCTTGTGGTTTGCTCAGGAGACGTACTTCTTAACTCCGGTCCTCGAAGGAGATCTTGGCGGTGCCAGACTGGCGGACACCGGATCCGTAGTCAGGAGCTTCCTCATCGGCTGGAGGGAAACACAAACCCTTCATTGACTTCCTGTAGAAGTACACTCAGTTCTTGTCTATCAGTGAACCCCGACCTGATTGTATTACTACTGTATCTTTTGAGAAACCGAGTCTTATGCATGTCTGTATGCTTCAGTAGGTTAGGTATTTTTGTTTGGTTGTGTTTTGATTGATTTAATAAATTATGATTTGATGATTTATTGTTGATGATTGGTTGTTTGAGTGAATGGGGGGGGGGGGGGGGTCAGATCTTACCTGAGATAGCTGTACAGGCCACTGAGGAATCTTAACCTCTCCTTCTCCTACTGATGGCCACGGCGATGGACCAGGGGACAGGGGTACAGCAGGTACTCAGGTACACAAGAGGCTGATGGGAGGGAGAAGGAGAGAGAGAGAGAGGGAGAGGTAGAGAGAGAGAGGGAGAGGGAGAGAGAGAGAGAGACAGAGAGCGAGGAAAAGAGAGAGAGAGAGAGAGAGAGATAGAGACAGAAGAGACGAGAGACAGAGAGAACACAGAGAGAGAGAGACAAGAGAGAGAGGAGAACAGAGAGAGAGAGAGAGAGAGAGAGAGGAGAGAGAGAGGAAAGAGCAGAGAGAGAGAGTGGGAAAGTAGAGAAAGAAGAGAGAGCAGAGAGGAAGTAGAAGAGAGAGAGAGCAGAGAGAGAGAGGGTAAGAGCAGAGAGAGAAGAGAGAGTAGAGAGAGAGAGATGAGAGAGAGAAGAGAGAGAGAGAGAGAGGAGAGGAGAGAGAGAGGAGTAGAGACAGAGAGAGAGAGAGGGAAGTAGAGACAGAAAGGAGACGAGAGAGAGAGAGAGAGAAATTGAAGAGAAGAAAGGGAAGAAAAAGGGAGAGAGGTAGATTGAAAGAAGAGAGGGAGAGAAATAGTGAATGTACCATTAGAGATCCCAGGACACAAAACAGGAAGAAAAACGTCAGAGACACTCAGAACAC
>NW_019943312.1:111362-121037 GCF_002910315.2 Salvelinus sp. IW2-2015
TATTTAAGTTTCAATAAATGTTCAATAATTTCAAAAACAGGTTTTCACTTTGGGTCATTATGGGCATTGTGTGTAGATGGGTGAGATAAATAATTATTTTAATCCATTTTGGAGTTCCGCGGTAACACAACAAAAGTGGTGGAATAAATAAGAGGTATGAATACTTCTGAGGCTTTCTGAAGGCCACACCACATACAAGACCAACCCAGACAGACAGCCCAGCAGCCTCAAGACAGCTACAGCTAATCTCGCTTGTAGAAAAGTTTGACGAGCCCACAGTTTGACGAGACACACAGCGGCTTGAAGGAGACACCAACAGCGCTGAGGAGACTAACAGGGCTGAGAGACTAACACAAGCGGCTGAGCGAGACACCAAGGGCTGAGGAGACACACAGCGGCTGAGGAGACACCACAGCGGTCTGAGGAGATACACAGCGGCTGAGGAGACACACAGCGCTTGAGGAGCCACCACAGCAGCTGAGGACGACTACACAAGCGGCTGAGGACGACACCACAGCGGCTGAGGAGAACACCACATGCGGCTGAAGGAGAAACAAGCGGCTGAGGGAGACTACAGAGTGACTGATGGCGACTCACACAGTCTAGTTACCCGCACATGTTTGTTTGTTGACTTCATCGGCTGAGGTCCGATTCTGAGTTTGTCCCTCCCCCCACGAAACGCAGCTCTCCTGGGAGTGCCCCAGTACGGGGAACAGACCAGCGGGGCATCGACTCAAAGCCTGGAACTTGACCACAAGGGAAGGCTACAGTTTAGCCAAGCTGGAAGAGAAGCCTAGCAACCTAGTGAGGAGTACTACTAAAGCTAAAGATAGCAATACAGTTTAGCAGAGATAAGAGGGAGGCTACCAATGACATTAAGCTAGAAGGACGTTAGCAGGAACGGACCAATTAGAGGCAGATACAGTTAAACAAAGCTAAGGGAGTAACTAGCTGTAAAACAGGGAAGGTACAATACCAATGATATATATATCACTAGATGGCTGACAGGGGGCCATGTTTTGAAGTCACCGAGCCTCCATTTTCGCACGCGTACATATTGTGACTGGTCGATTGCTTGGTAGTTAGGGCTGTTTGGTGGACGAGAATTAATTTAGCGAGCATTTTATATATATTATAAATCAATAAACAAATCTACTTGGACAAGCTTCTGCCAGCAGGACAACTCTATATCTAGAGACGGTGTCAGGGGAAAGCCAGAAAAAGGTCAGAAGATCAGTCACGCCAAGTTAGAACTGTTCTCTTCTGCTACATAGCATCGGTAAGCGGATACCGGAAGCGCACAAGTCTAGTGTCAGAAATTGTCTCCTTAACAGCTCTTCTACATCCAAGCCATGAGAACGCTGAAACAGTTAATCAAATGAAACCACCGGACTATTTACATTGACACCCCCCCTTTTTGTTTTTTACACTGCTAGCTATCCTGCGTTATTATCTATGCAATGTCACATTTACCCGACCCTACATTGTAAATTACCTCGACTAAACCTGTACTCCTCCATCTTGACTTGTACCGGTAAACCTGTATATAGCCTCCACATTGGACTCTGTACCGTAACACCCGTATGATTAAGCTCACATTGACTACTGTAACTGTAACACCGTAATATAGCCTCCACATTGACTCTGTACCCGTAACACCGCTGTATAGGCTCCACATTGACTCTGTCGAACACCCTGTATATACTCCAACTTTGACTGTACCGAAGCCTGTATATAGCCTCCACATTGACCGACGTAACAAGATTGTTTGAAACGGTGTCGCATAGTTACATTGAGAAACGTCTTTATGGTATTGTAAAAGGTTTAATATTCTACATGGACCTAGTTAATAACTGCCAAAATACGAGGACAAATCGCGGGCTAGCTGCGCTTTAATAAGCAGATTTTATACTTGAATACATTAATTGAAATACTGTATAGAATAATTTCATTCATTTCTTGGATGAGGAAGGGGGGATCATAGGTCGACTAGGGGCTTATTGGGGACTGCAATAGACGAACTAGTGGTTATTGGGGATGCCATACATTGACGTGCTATGGATTGCTACGATGCAGTGCTTATTGGGGACTGCCAATACGACGACTAGTGGCTGATGGGATCTGCCAATACGACCAGACTAGTGGCTTATTGGGACTGCCATCGTCCGACTTAGTGCTTATTGGGAAGCCACATACTGACTAGTAGCTTATTGTGATGCATACTTGTGGTGGGTACTGCCATACAGGTCGACTAGTGGCTTATTGGGGGACTGCGCAATATGACCGACTAGTGGCTTATTGGGGATGCCAATCGGTCGATATGGTTATTGGGGCTGCCATACGGTCGACAGTGGGCTTAATTGGGGACCTTGGCCAATACGACGACGCTAGTGGTTATTGGGGACTGCCAATACGGTCGATCTAGTGGATAAGTGGGCGAGTGCAAATACGACGACGCTAGTGGCTTTTATTTGGGACTTGTCAATACGACGACTAGTGGCTTATTGGACTGCAATATGTCGACTGTGGCTTTGGGGACTGCCAATACGGTCGACTGATTGGCTATTGGGGACTGTCATAAGGCGACTAGTGGCTCTAAAGCCTCTCATTTCCAATAATAGCATCCAGCAATCATCAATGGGTATAGTTACTGGACTAGACGCGGCTGAATATCCTCTGTTGGTTTGCTCAGGAGACGTACTTCTCCAACCCCGGTCCTCGAAGGAGATCTTGGCGGTGCCAGACTGGCGGACACGGATCCGTAGTCAGGAGCTTCCTCATCGGCTGGAGGGAAAACAAAGACTTCACTTGCTTCCTGAGAAGTCACACTCAGTTCTTGTCTATCAGTGAAACCCGACCTGATCTGTATTACTATGTGTATCTTTTGAGAAACCGAGTCTTATGTACATGTCTGTATGCTTCAGTAGGTTAGGTATTTTTGTTTGGTTTGTTTGATTGATTTAATAAATTATTGATTTGATGATTTATTGTTGATTGATTTGGTTGTTGTGATTGACAATGGGGGGGGGGGGGGGGTCAGATCTTACCTGAGATAGCTGTACAGCCCTGAGGAATCCTAACCTCTCCTTCTCCTCCTGAGGCCACGCGATGGACCAGGGGCACGGGGTACAGCAGGTACTTCAGGTACACAAAGGCTTGGATGGGAGGGAGAAGGAGAGAGAGAGAGAGGGAGAGGTGGAGAGAGAGGGAGAGGGAGAGAGAGAGAGAGAGAGAGAGAGAGGAGAGAAAGAGAGAGAGAGAGAGAGAGAGATGAGAGACAGAGAGAGAGAGAGACAGAGCCGAACACAGAGAGAGAGAGACATAGAGAGAAGAGAGAGAGAGAGAGAGAGAGAGAGAGAGAGGAGAGAGGGAGAGAGAAGGAATAGAGACAGAGAGAGAGAGTGGGAAGTAGAGAAAGAATAGAGACCAGAGAGAGAGAGGTAAGGGAGAGAGCAGAGAGAGAGAGAGGTAAGAGAGAGAGAGAGAGAGAGAGAGAGAGAAGAGAGAGAGAAGAGGAGAGAGAGAGAGGAGATAGAGACAGAGAGAGAGAGAGGAAGTAGAGACAGAAAGAGACAGAGAGAGAGAGAGAGAGAATTGAAGAGAAGAAAGGAAGAAAGAAGGAGAGAGGTAGATTGAAAGAAGAGAGGGAGAGAAATAGTGCAGTACATTAGATCCAAACAACGAGGACAGACCAGAGACACCAGAACACAGAAGAGAGATAACGTCAGAGACACCAGAACACCAGGACAGAGAGATAACGTCAGAAGACACCAGAACACCAGGACAGAGAGATAACGTCCAGAGACACCAGGAACACCAGGACAGAGAGATAAGTCCGAGACACCGAGAACACCAGGACAGAGAGATAACGTCCAGAGACCCAGAACACAGGAAGAGGATCAGTCCAGAGACACACCAGAACACCAGGACGAGGATAACGTCCAGAGACACCAGAACCAGGAACAGAGAGATTAACGTCCAGAGACACCAGAAGGACCAGGACAGAGAGATATACGTCCAGAGACACCAGAACACACAGGACAGAGAGATAACGTCCAGAGACACCAGAACACCAGGACAGAGAGATAACGTCAGAGAACAGAAACACCAGGACAGAGAGATAACGTCCAGAGACACAGAACCCGAGGACAGAGAGATAACGTCCAGAGACAGCAGAACACAAGGACAGAGAGATAACGTCCAGAGACACCAAGACAGCCAGGACAGAGAGATAACGTCAGAGGACCACAGAACACCAGGACAGAGAGATAACGTCAGAGAACCAGAACACCAGGACAGAGAGATAACGTCAGAGACCCAGAACCCAGACAGAGAGATAACGTCCAGACACCAGAAACCAGGACAGAGAGATAACGTCCAGAGACACCAGCACACAGGACAGAGAGAATACGTCAGAGACACCAGAAAACCAGGACAGAAAGAGTAACGTCCAGAGACACCAGAACAAGGAAGAGAGATAAACGTCCAGGACACGAGAACACCAGAGAAACAGAGAGATAATCCAGAGACACCAGAACACCAGGACAGAGAGATAACGCCAGAGCACCAAGAACACCAGGGACAGGCAGATAACGTCCAGAGACACCAGAACACCAGCAGAAGATGATAACGTCCAGCAGACAAGCGAGATTCAGAACACCAGACCAGGACAGGAGAGATAACGTCCAGAGGACACCAGAACACCAGGACAGAGAATACGTCCCAGAGACACAGCAACCCCACAGGACAGAGAGATAACGTCCAGAGACACCACAACACCAGGAAGAGAGATAACGTCCAGAGACACCAGAAACCAGGACAGAGAGATACGTCCCCAGAGACACAGAACCCAGGAAGAGAGATAACGTCAGAGACACCAGAAACACAGGAAGAGAGATAAGTCCAGAAGACACCAGAACACCAGGCAGAGAGATAACGTCCAGTAAGTAACAACTGACAAAATGTATGTCATTTTGGCAACATATTTTCCATATCCCAAAATGTAGAAATATTGTTATTTTGTATGTAATGTGTGTAGTTCTATAGCTTGAAGTTACAACAAGACCACAACCTAGAAGTGGAACATCTTTAGGATATTTAGTTTCAATCTCCTGGATTGTCAGATTCCATAACTCCTAGCTATAATCTTTGTAATACCATATTGTGTCTTGCAGTCAAGGATAACATTTCCAAAGTGCCAAAGAGGCGGGTAGACATTTAAGGGGTAWAAGGGCGGTAGAAAAGGTAGGCTTACGACAACATTGGTGAGGTGCAAAGAWGGCATGCTCAGGACAAAAAGATGAGAACCCCAAAAAATAAGCTTTTGCCTTCTTTAACGCAAATGAATTGAAAAACAAATCAAGCAGAAATCCTCATAATACAGAACATGGCTAAAAGCTTGAACTAACAGTCAACAGCTTGAAATAAGTAACGTTAAAAAAACTAAGAATGACACCCATGAATTTAACAAAAACAAAACCCACTCCCACAGGAAGTGGACTGCTGTATTGTGCAAAAACAAAAAAATGGAACCAATGTAAAATTTTACAATAAAAAAATAAAAATAAAAGAATAATGTGCTCTGGCATGCCTAAAAGAGATAGCTGTGGTAGAAACTAGCTCTTTCATCTTGAGATATTGCGTCTTCCTAAATCACTTCCTGAATCAGTTGCTTCACATGAATCAATTGATGATTCATTTCTATTTATTATCAAGAGGACATTCGTGACATGGCAAGGACATCTAGCCGTGACTGGCTGCTGTGTGTTGTGCAGAAACAAAAACAGATATCAGAAGATATACGAGATATGTTCTTAGTTCAGATAATGGTCTCCTTCAAAAAGACATAGAAAACAAGGTGAGACAAACACCTCCAGCATTCGTTGAGCAACAACTTTGCTTGGATCACTACTAAAGCAAAGTGGCACGGATGGATCCACCAACGTGTACAGGGCAGGGTCATCACCAGTGTCAAGAAAGAGCATCCATCCCTGTGTGCATAAAGGTATGCTATGACGGTAATATAAAGCTGAACGTGTGATGTGACAGTAACATAAAGCTGAAGGTGTGATGTGACAGTAATATAAAGCTGAAGGTATGCTATGACAGTAACAGAAAGCTGAAGGTATGCTATGACAGTAACATAAAGCTGAAGGTATGCGAGACAAGAGAGGATGATAGAGACAGAGAGAGAGAGAGAGGACAGTAGAGACAGAGAAGAGACGGAAGAAGACAGACGAGAGAGAGGAAGAGAGAGAATTGAAAGTAAGAAGAAAGGGAATGAGAAAGACGAAGAGAGAGGTAGATTTGCAAAGAAGAGAGGGAGAGAAATAGTGCATGTACCTATTGAGATCCGACACCAAAACGAGACAGAGATAAGTCCAGAGACACCAGACACAGGAAGAGAGATAACGTCAGAGACACCCAGAACACACAAGGAACAGAGAGATAACGTCAGAGAGGACACAGAAACACCAGGACAGAAAGATAACGTCCAGAGACACAGGAACAGGCGAAGTAACCACGCCAGAAACCACGGAGAGAGATAACGTCCAGAGCACGACCAGGAGGATCAGCCAAGACGAACACAGACGAGAGATAACGATCCAGAGACACCAACCAGAACGAGTTAAGTCAAACACAAAACCAGGACAGAGAGATAACGTCCAGAGACACCAGAACACCAGGACAGAGAAGAACGTCCAGAAGACACCAGAAACACCAGGACAAAGAGATAACGTCCAGAGACAGCAGAACACCAGGACAGAGAAGATAACGTCCAAGAGACACAAGAACCCAGAGACAGAGAGATAACTCCAGGACACACAGACACCCAGGACAGGAGAGATCCATAACGTCCAGAGACACACAAGAACAGCCAGGACAGAGATAACGTCAAACACCAGAACACACAGGACAGAGAGATAACGTCAGAGACACCAGAACACCAGGACCAGAGAGATAACGTCAGAGACACAGCAGCAACACCAGGACAGAGAGATAATCCAGTAGACACCAGCGAACCGAGGACAGAGAATAACGTCCAGAGACAACCAGACACACAGGACAGAGAGTCCGCAGAGAACCGACCAGCTAGAAAGACAACTCCAAGACACCAGACAGAAGAGAGATAACGTCAGGACACAGGAACACCAGGAAACAGAGAATACATCCAGAGACACAAACACCAAAGGACAGAGAGATAACGTCCCAGACACCAAGAACACAAGGACAGCGCAGATAACGTCCAGAGACACCAGAACACCAGCCAGAAGAGATAACGCCAGACAACATAAACACCAGGAGCAAGAGAGATAACGTCCAGAAGACACCAGAAACCAGGACAGAGAGATACGTCCCAGAGACACAGAACACAGGACAGAGAGATACGTCCAGAGACACCACGAACACAGGACAGAGAGTAAACGTCAGGACAACCAACCCAACGAATGATCCAGAGACACCAGAAACCATGACAGAGAGATAAGCGGCACAACCCACAGAACGATCGTCCCAGAGACACCAGAACACCAGACAGAGAGATAACGTCAGGAGCGACAAGCAGAGAGAACCAGACACCAGAAACACAGGAAGGAGAGATAACGTCAGACACCAGAACAGACAGGATAACCCAGACAGCAACCCAGGCAGAGAGATAACGTACCAGAGGCCGGAGATAAAGAGTAACAACTGACAAAAATGTATGTCATTTTTGGCAACATATTTTCCATATCCAAAATGTAGAAATATTGTTAATTTTGTATGTAATGTCTGTAGTTCTATAGCTTGAAGTACAACAAGAACAAGCCTAGAAGTGAGAACATCTTTAGGATATTTAGTTCCAATCTCCTGGATTGTCAGATTCCATAACTCCTGCTTATAATCTTCTGTAATACATATTGTGTCTTCAGTCAACGGATAACATTCCAAAGTGCCAAAAGAGCGGGTAGACATTTAAGGGTAAAAGGGCGGAGAAAAGTATGGCTTACGACAATTGCGTGGGTGCCCAAAGATGGCAATCTCAGACAAAAAGATGAGAACCCTCAAAAAATAAGCTTTTGCCTTCTTTAACGCAAATGATTGAAAAACAAATCAAGCAGAAAATCCTCATAATACAGAACATGGCTAAAAGCTTGAACTAACAGTCAACAGCTTGAAAAAGTAACGCCAAAAAAACTAAGAATGACACCATGAATTTAACAAAAACAAAACCCACTCCACAGGAAGTGGACTGCGTATTGTGCAAAAACAAAAAAAATGGAACCAATGTAAAATTTTACAAAAAAAATAAAAATAAAAGAATAATGTGCTCTGGCATGCCTAAAAGAGTAGCTGTGGTAGAAACTAGCTCTTTCATCTTGAGAATATTGCGTCTCCTAAATCACTTCCTGAATCAGTTGTTCACATGAATCAATTGATGATTCATTTCTATTTATTATCAAGAGGACATTCGTGACATGGCAAGGACATCTAGCCGTGACTGGCTGCTGTGTGTTGTGCAAAACAAAAACAGATATCAGAAGATATACGAGATATGTTCTTAGTTCAGATAATGGTCATCCTTCACAAAGACATAGAACAAGTGAGACAAAAACCTCCGGCATTTCGTTAGCAACAACTTGGCATCACTACTAAAGCAAAGTGGCACGGATGGATCCCCAACGTGTACAGGGCAGGTCATCACCAGTGGTCAAGAAAGAGGCATCCATCCCTTGTGCATAAAGGTATGCATGACGGTAAATAAAAGCTGAAGTGTGATGTGACAGTAACCATAAAGCTGAAGGTGTGATGTGACTAATATAAAGCTGAAGGGTATGCTATGACAGTAACAGAAAGCTGAAGTATGCTATGACAGTAACATAAAGCTGAAGGTATGCCATGGAGCTAAACATAAAGCTGAAGGTATCTTGACAGTAACATAAAGCTGAGTATGCTCTGACGTATACAAAAGCTAAGTATGCTATGAAGTAACATAAAGTAGATAAGCTAATGCATATGACACGTAACATAAAGCTGAAGGTATGATATGAACAGTAACAAAAGCTAAGGTATGCTATGACAGTAACATTAAAGCGTGAAAGGTATGCTAGTGACAGTAACATAAAGCTGATAGGTATGTGAAGGTAACTAAGCTGAAGTGGAGTGCAAACAGTAAAAAGCTGAAGGATTGATGTGACAGTAAATAAAGCTGAAGATGTATGACCTGTGACAGTAACATAAAGCTGAGGTATGCATGACAGTAACATATAAGCTGAAAGGTATGCCATGACAGTAACATAAAGCTGAAGAGATATGCCTATGACAGTAACATAAAGCTGAAGGTCTGTATAGACTGAACAGCGTAACATAAAGTGAAGGTATGCTGTGACGAGTACATAAAGCTGAGGTATGCTTATGACAGTAACATAAAGCTCATTATGCTGAAGGTATGCATGACAGTAACATAAAGCTGAAGGTATGAACTTGAACAGTAACATAAAGCTGAAGGTATGCTATGACAGTAACATAAAGCGAAGGTATGCTATGAAGCAGCTAAGCACATAAAGCTGAAGGTATTGTGACGTAACATAAAGCTAAGGTCATGCTATGACAGTAAACATAAAGCTGAAGATGCTATGACGATAACATAAAGCTAAGGATATGCCATGACAGTAACAATAAAGCTGAAGGTATGCC
>NW_019943312.1:127226-134278 GCF_002910315.2 Salvelinus sp. IW2-2015
CTAAGCTGTTGTTGCTCCTAGACGTTTCCACTTCACAATAACAGCATTTATAGTTGACCGGGGCAGCTCTAGCAGGGCATAACTTTAATGAACTGACATGTTGGAAAGTTGGTATCCTATGACGGTGCCACGTTGAAAAGTAACTGAGCTCTTCAGTAAGGCCATTCTAATGCCATTGTATGTCTATGGAGATTGCATGGCTGTGTGCTYGATTTTATACACCTGTCAGCAACTGGTGTGGCTGAAATAGCACCGAATCCACTAATTTTGAATTGATGTCCACATACTTTTGTATAAATAGTGTATCTCAGTATACATCGGACTGGAGGCTTACTAACTCAGGAGAACGACACGTCACGTGAGACTTTCTTCATGCTGTTCTTGGATCCGTGCATTAAGAGTCTCTCGGTCAAAAGAACGTTCTCGAGAGACGTGTGGCGAGAGGAGGCAGGCTCATAGTAAYGGCTGGAATGGAGTGAAAGGAGCGGTATCAGACACATGGAAACAACGTGTTTGGTGTCTCTGATACCGTTCCATTTATTCCTTTCCAGCCGTTACTGTGAGCCTGCCTCCTCTCGCCACACGTCTCTGTCTCTCAAATGAACCTTGTTGTAGCTAAGTGGGATTTTCAATTCATTTGGCAGTGTGCCTGTGGACTGGGGTCAGGGATTCCTTTCTAATTGGTCCTGACTGTCTTTGATCCCATCTGTGGTCCTCAAACATGCTGCGTGACCATGCTGTCTGACAATGCTCTGACCATGCAGTCAGACCATGCTTTGACCATGCTTTGACTATACTGTCTGACCATGCTTTGACCATGCTGTCTGACCATGCTTTGACCATGCTTTGACTATACTGTCTGACCATGCTTTGACCATGCTGTCTGACCATGCTTTGACCATGCTGTCTGACCATGCTCTGACCATGCTTTGACCATGCTCTGACCATGCTTTGACCATGCTGTCTGACCATGCTCTGACCATGCTCTGACCATGCTGTCTGACCATGCTGTCTGACCATGCAGTCAGACCATGCAGTCATGTACTGTACCTGCCAACCAGACGGAACCAGGGGAAGCGGTCGTAGAAGGGGTCTCCTCCAGTCATGATGTTCTCACAGTCTTCTATGGTGCTGCTGGGAACCTCTGCTGCTCTGTCATACATCTCTCTCATCAGGTCCAGACGCTGCCTGCAGGGGGCACCAGAGAGCAACACAGGACAACATCAGAATAGAGCATAGAGGTAGAGAGCGAGAGAGAGTGCCGTCACAGCAGCAAGATGTGTGGCCACAAGAAAAGGGAAACTAGTGAAGAACAAACACCATTGTAAATACAGCGCATAATTATTTTTATTTATTTTCCCTTTTGTACTTTAACTATTTGCACATTATTACAACACTGTATATAGACATAATATGAGAGAGCAAGAGCGAGAGAGAGAGAGAGAGAGAGAGAGAGAGGAGAGAGAGAGAGAGAGAGAGAGAGAGAGAGAGAGGGAGACAGAGAGAGAGAGGAGAGAGCAAGAGAGAGAGAGAGAGAGAGAGAGAGAGAGAGAGAGAGAGAGAGAAGAGAGAGAGAGAGAAGAAGAGAGAGAGACAGAGAGAGAGAGCGAGAGAGAGAGAGAGAGAGGGAGAGACAGAGAGAGAGAGGGGGGGAGAGAGCAGGAGAGGGAGAAGAGAGAGAGAAGAGAGAAGGAGAGAGAGGAGAGAGAAGAGAGAGGAGAGAGAGGAGAGAGAGAGAGACAGAGAGAGAGCAGAGAGGAGAGGGGGGGGGAGAGAGCGGGAGAGGGAGAGAGAGAGAAATACATATAACAATATATCTAGATAAATCTGAGATCCTGTTTTAGATTAAATTATCTCAATACTACGCTCCTGATAATGTAAAACTGGACCCACAATTACTGTAACATATAGTTCATTATCAGTTGTGCCTGGGATCTGGCCTAGTGCTGGGTTATTATTCTACAGTACCTAAGCTTCTCCAGGGTCCAGCAGTGTGTGGCTCCCCATTCTTCTGGTCCTGTACCTCCACAGCTACGATGGGTCCTGGGGGAACGGGCGGGTCGCTCTGTCCTTGGCTGCTGCCAGGGGGCAGCAGTTCAGTGGGCAGTGGGGGGAGTACAGGGTGTCGGGTCAGCAGCACACAACTGGAACTGGACCTAGAGAAGGGGGGGGGGGGGGGTCAGATCTGGGTTCAAATAGTATTGCTTTCTTTCAAAAACTTCAGCAGTGCTCAATGGAGCTTGCCGGTACAATAGAACCAATGAAATAGTCCCAAAATGCAAACCCCACCCCCGTCTGGCACTTAGACAGGCTCAATCAAACACTCCCAAGTAAACAAAACTTAAACCCAGATCTGGGACAGTTTATGCTGTCGTGACCCTCTCTCCTTGGTGAGGATCAAAATAACCCATCAGCTATGCAATGTTTGAGGATAGCCACAGGAGAGAGAGGAGAGGAGAGGAGGGAGGAGAGGAGAGGGAGAGGAGGAGGAGAGGAGAGGAGAGGAGAGGAGAGGAGAGCGAGAGGAGGGAGAGGAGAGGAAGGAGAAGGAGAGGAGAGAGGAGAGGAGAGGAAGGAGAGGAGAGAAGGAGAGGGAGAAGGGAGAAGGCAGAAGAGGAAGAGGAGAGGGAGAGGAGAGGAGAGGAGAGGAGAGGAGAGGAGAGGGGGGAGTTTGGCCTGTTTTATGACTTAAATACCTTGCAGAAACTATCCCCCACTCTGCAGAAATGGAAGGCTGAAAATCCTTTGTTACACAGAGAGACTTTGCCCCCAAAACTCCAACATACAAAAGTGGATATTGAAAAAATATTGCTAACATAAAGAATGTGGGAAATGGTCGGTGGGAATTAAAAGAACAATCCTGTCAAAAGTTTATTATTTTGTGATATCATTAAGGATGGTATAACTAAATAACTGTATCTCTGAGGTTGTACACATTCTAGTTGTAAGGTTTGCATCTAAATGTTGTATAAAATATATGATTAAGTATGAAAATACTTTTGTGAAGATAGCAATGTGATTTTAAGCCTTCTAAATGAGATAATGGCTTTTTATATAAACCTATGCCAAGTCAGTAACCACGCCCACGTGAACGCAGACATTGTGTCGGCGTGACAGAATGCCCCTTTGGCCAGAGTGGTTAAGAGGACTCGCTAACAAAATGTACATTAAACCAGCGTGAGCTGAACTTTACGAAATGGTGGGAACCTATGAAAACTAGACCAAAACATGCCGGGTTGCCGCCGGTGTGTAAAGTGGTCCTAGCTGTACCCTGAAAAATCAACCATTGAGACCAGACAGCGTGGAGCGGCTGAAAATTGTGAGACTAGAGAACGTGAGGACGTGGTCCACACGTTGAAATGATTAAAACTACAAGACCAGAAAATGTTAAGAGCCTCTGAAACTCTCGACGAGCGACGAAGGTGAAGACTAGACCAAACATTCTCAGTCTACAGCTGGCTATTGTGAAGTAGTTTAGAACAATTGACCAAGACGAGAGGGAAGGACAGAACCCTCTCACCACGGTGTGATAACACCTCTGATGTATCCATTCTAACGAACACTCCAGAACAAAAGAAGCCTACAACTAAGAAGGACATGGTAGACCTCTGGTAGACAACCAGAGACTTACATCGAACTACTCGCCATAGACGGATAGAGTGGTTTCAACAGATAGACGACAGAGAAAGACATCTACACGGAAATACAGGTTGCATTTCTCATCCGAATGAGCGGTTGTTAGGGTGCTAAATATTCATATTTACGGTGAGCGTAGTTTCCAAATGTATGTACGATAAGTCCACTCGCTTTGTCTCTCCCGCTCTTTATCTGTCCTCACCCCTTTCCATTGTGTAATAAGCTGTCATATCGGGTTAGTCCACTAGGGACTTTTCATATGCATTATGTTAGTAATCGATAACCTATACCATGTGTGTGTGTGTATGTATTTCTGTGTGATTATTTAGTTAGTTAGTAAATAAATAAGCCAATGTGTGTATCGCTGATTCATCACTTAGGGTTCATCCAGATTTACGGAGTCAACGACGTTCAGAATGAGACTGATATGAGGAAATGATTGATTGATGACTGGTATGATATCGATTGAGTTAATTCGTGAAACGGTAACTCGTTAAATAAACTTTTCCCGTGGTGCCCCAAATTACTAATTGATTAATTGTTACATGTTTAATTTAATAAAGTAATAATTAAACATAGTATGTAATTATTTGATAGATAGCAGTCATCACATTAATGATAGTCATGTCACAACACTTCCGGGGTGATACAGGGACATGCTGAACGTTCTCAAACCTTCTTCTTGAGTTCCACGCTGATGGCGTTAGCCTCCTTGAGGAAGATGGCGTTTCCCCACAGCAGGTCTCTGAGGGAAGTGAACTGGTAACAGCACCACTTCCTGAAACCCCACAGGGCCAGCTCCGTCTCCCTCTCTGTCCACAGAACTTCCTCCTCAGACTCCTCCTCTTCCTCTCCTATTACCTCAGGGTAAAAACGGTCCACCTGTTTCTGAAGGGCTTCCAGCTTGCTCTCATAGTCCTGTGGAAATGGTCACATGATCAGGCTTTACTAGAAAATATTCAATATTGTAAGACAAAATGTGAATATTTTGGTGGTCTTGTCCCTTCCTGGGTTTTGTCCATTTGTTAGTAGGTCTCACCAGCCTCTGCTGTTCTAGTAGGTTGTGGGTTTCCTCCCTCTCTTTACGATACTGGTCTTCCAGCTCCTGAAGCCTGAAGACACAACCACAGATATTATCTAAACTCTCCTCAGCTCTTACCTCTCGAACCCATCCCTCTAGCCTCTCCTCCTTTCTTCCCCCTCCCGCCTCCCAGCCCTCTCCTAATGAAGTGCCTCTCCCCCTCTTCCTGCCGCCCCCTACTCTAGTCCCTGCTTCCTCTCCCCTCTCCCTCTACTCCTCAGTCCGGCTTCCCCCTCTCCTCTCTAAAGTTTCTCTTCCGTCTTCCCCCCGGCCTCTCCTCTCCCCCGGCCCCACCCGCCCGCCTCTCCTCTCCCCCTTCTCCTCTCTTAGTCCTCTCCTTTATCCTTCTCCCCTTCTTCCCCCTTCTCCTCTCTTCTCTCTCAGTCCTCTTCCTTTTCCCCCCCTCTCTTCTCGTCCCCTCCTTTCCCTCTTCCCTCTCCTCTCCCCTCTCCTCATCCTCTTTTATGTCCTCTTCTTCTTCCCGCCCTCTCTCCCTCTCTCATCCTCTTCTCTTCCCTCTCTATCTCTCCTTCCTCTCACCTTATTCTTCCTTTCTCTTCCCCCCTCCTCTTTCCTCTCCGTCCTCCCCCTCTCCTTCTCTAGTCCTCTCTCTTTTCCCTTTCCCTCCGCTTCCTCACTCTTCCTGTGGTGGTAGTCGGTCTCCTTCCCCTCGGGGTCCTTCCTCTCCAGATTGTGTCTCCACCTTCTCTCTCCTCTCCTAGTGTCCTCTCCTTCGCCCCTCTCCGCTCTCTCTCGCCCTCTCTCGCTCCTCTCCTCTCTAGTCCTCCTCCCCTTCTCTCCTCTCCCCCTCCTCCTCTCTTCATCGCTCTCCTTCCCCTCTCCTCCTCTAGCTCCTCCCTCTGTCTTCCTCCCCTCTCCTCCTCCTCTCCCCCTCTCCTCTCTCCGTCTCTAGTTCTCTCCTGTCTTACCTCTGGTGCCATCTCCTGCTTCATGTCGATGCCCCGTTGTCCAGCAAGTTCTCTCTGTGCGAAGGCCGCAGTCCACGGACTTCAGCGGGGTTGTCAGCGCAGGGCATCCTACTCCTTCTTCTGAGCGCGCCTGCTTCTGGGTGGTTGAACCGGAACACGTGCTCTTACCAGGATAATGCAGGTTCCCTGGAGAGGAGCACAACAGAGGAAAATTCCAAACCATTCAGTGACAGGTAGAAAAATGATCTGTATATGAAATGATAAGCAGGATAGACATGCCTGTAAAGAAAGTGAATAAGCAGGATAAAATGGAATAGGAAAGTGTAAGGGACATTTTAGGACAGGGACCAGGGGAAGAGAAGAGAAAGCCAAAGAGGAGAGAGAGGGAAAGAAAAGGAGAAGGGGATTTGTCAGTGTACAACTGTAATGCCTTCAACTGAAATGTGGCTCTGCATTTAACCCAACCCTCTGAATCCAGAGAGGCGTGCAGGGGCTCCATAAATCAACATTCCACAGTCCTTAAAGGAGAGAGAGAGGAAAAAATAAGAAGAGAGAGCAGACAGAGAGAGAGAAGAGACGAGAACAGGAGAGAAGACAGGCAGAGATGAAGAGAGAGACAGAGAGAGAGAAGAGAGAGAGAGAGAGAGAGAGAGAGAAGAGAGGAGAGAAGAGTAGGAGGAGAGAGAGAGAGAGCATAGTTGACCCACCTGATTTGAGGACGGTAGCCTCTGTGACCCTCTTCCCGTTGACGTAGGTCTCAGCTCCCTCACAGGGCTCCAGGGTGACTGCTACTGGGGGAGAAGGGAGACAGACATGAGGGAAGCGCGCAGTATCCATAACAACCACAACAACGACAACGTCTCTGAAACGGATAGGGTCAGTTCCACTTCAATTCAGTCAAGTGCTGCAGTCATTGCTTTACAACGAAAGAAAAAACAGCATTTGTAATTGAAATCTCAGTTTACTTCCAGAGTTGTCATGGAATTGATCGCATCCTTGCTCTCTGATCTCTAGCATGTAAAGTCCATCCTTTCCCCTCGAAGGGTACACTTGTGCACTACCACATATGGATTTAAAAGCATGGGGTTGGTGTAAGCATTGGCTCTTAAAACCAATCCTATGCCTTTAAATCCAAGACGGGGAGTGGACAAGTGCACACGTGGAGGAAAAGGTGTGGAGATTCAGGACATAGGGAGAATTGCCATGGCAACCACAATAGCAGCACCATCCAGTCAGTCACAACAGTGTAGCAGGGTGTCAGTCACAACAGGGTAGTAAGGTGTCAGGGTCAGTCAGCACGCAGGGTAGTTGGTGCCAGTCACAACAGGTAGTAGGGTGTCAGTCACAATCAGGGTAGTATGGGTTGCCAGTCCCAAAGGGTTAAGTAGAGCCGTCAAGTGCACATC
>NW_019943312.1:135589-137047 GCF_002910315.2 Salvelinus sp. IW2-2015
GTCACAACAGGGTAGTAGGGTGTCAGTCACAACAGGGTAGTATGGTGCCAGTCACAACAGGGTAGTAGAGCGTCAGTCACAACAGGGTAGTAGGGCGTCAGTCACAACAGGGTAGTAGGGTGTCAGTCACAACAGGGTAGTAGGGTAGTAAGTATCAGTCACAATAGGAGAGCAGGGTAGTACATATCAGCCACAATAGTGTAGCAGGGTAGTAAGTAACAGTCACAATAGTGTAGCAGGGTAGTAAGTAACAGTCACAATAGTGTAGCAGGGTAGTAAGTAACAGTCACAATAGGGTAGCAGGGTAGGAAGTAACAGTCACAATAGAGTTGCAGGGTAGTAAGTAACAGTCACAATAGTGTAGCAGGGTAGTAAGTAACAGTCACAATAGTGTAGCAGGGTGGTAGGTAACAGTCAAAATAGTGTAGCAGGGTAGTAGGTAACAGTCACAATAGTGTAGCAGGGTAGCAAGTACTAAGGGTAGTCAGTCACAATAGTGTAGCAGGGTAGTAGGCAGGGTGGTAGGTAACAGTCAAAATAGTGTAGCAGGGTAGTAGGTAACAGTCACAATAGTGTAGCAAGGTAGCAAGTACTAAGGGTTAGTCAGTCACAATAGTTCGTGCAGGGTAAGGAGGTAACAGTCAACAATAGTGGTAGCAGGGTAGCAAGTACTAAGGGGTAGTCATCACAATAGTGTAGCAGGGTAGTAGGTTAACAGTCACAATCGTGTAGCAGGGTAGCAAGTACTAAGGGTAGTCAGTCACAATCGTGTAGCAGGTAGTAGTAACAGTCGCAATAGTGTAGCAGGGTAGCAAGTACTAAGGGTAGTCAGTCACAACAATAGTGTAGCAAGGGTAGTAAGTACTAAGGGTAGTCCATCACAATCGTGTAGTATCTCACTTTCTCATGGGTTCCCGTGGTGGACGTGAAGGTACAGTGTTTCATCCTTGATGAAGTGACCACTGAGACAATGTCCTGTCTGCTGCTGGCGTCCACACGACCGACCCTGGAACGAGGAGACAGCGTTGGGACGGCGATGGAAAGAGGGGCAGCCCACATGATTAGTAGGCACTAAATGAAGAGTAAGGTTTTGGAAAAAGCCACAATGTGCTTTTCTACGTGAATATCTCTATCTATTCTATGTTTCTCTCTTACCTGGTCAAAATCTCTATGTTCTCTCTTACCCTGGTCAATATCTCATGTTCTCTCTTACCTGGTTCAATTATCTCTATGTTCTCTTTACCTGGTCAATATCTCTATGTTCTCTCTTACCTGGTCATATCTCTATGTTCTCTTACCTGGTCAATATCTCTATGTTCCTCTTACCTGGTCATATTCTCTATGTTCTCTTACCTTCAATATCTATGTTCTTCTTACCTGGTCAATAGCTCTATGTTCTCTCTTACCTGGTCTATATCTCTATGTTCTCTTACCTGGTCCAATATCTATGTTCTCTTA
>NW_019943312.1:137102-143802 GCF_002910315.2 Salvelinus sp. IW2-2015
ACCTGGTCAATATCTCTATGTTCTCTCTTACCTGGTCAATATCTCTATGTTCTCTTACCTGGTCAATATCTCTATGTTCTCTCTTACCTGGTCAACATCTCTATGTTCTCTTACCTGGTCAATATCTCTATGTTCTCTCTTACCTAGTCAATATCTCTATGTTCTCTCTTACCTGGTCAATATCTCTATGTTCTCTTACCTGGTCAATATCTCTATGTTCTCTTACCTGGTGAATATCTATCTCTATGTTCTCTCTTACCTGGTCAATATCTCTATGTTCTCTCTTACCTGGTCAATATCTCTATGTTCTCTCTATGTTCTCTTACCTGGTGATGCCATCTTTGATGTAGTACAGCAGACACTCTGACATCAGGGGGTCCTCGTTAAGGTTCACCAGGTGAGGAGTCTACAACAAGGAGAGTTCATATGGGTTCATTCTAGAGTAAATGTAAATGTTGTCTAATTAATTAAATGAGAGGCCATATAATCTGTTCAACCTCATTTCAGATAAATATATTCAGTCACTTATTCCACACATCACATTTTAATTGAATAAAAACATATTCATGCATAGATCTGGTTTCAGGTAGATAAACACAGAGCATAGATCTGGTTTCAGGTAGAGACACACAGAGCATAGATCTGGTTTCAGTAGATAACACAGAGCATCGAATCTGGTTTCAGGTAGATAAACACAGAGCATAGATCTGGTTTCAGGTAGATAAACACAGAGCATAGATCTGGTTTCAGGTAGATAAACACAGAGCATAGATCTGGTTTCAGGTAGATAAACACAGAGCATAGATCTGGTTTCAGGTAGATAAACACAGAGCATAGATCTGGTTTCAGGTAGATAAACACAGAGCATAGATCTGGTTTCAGGTAGATAACACAGAGCATAGATCTAGTTTCAGGTAGATAAACACAGAGCATAGATCTGGTTTCAGGTAGATACACACAGAGCATAGATCTGGTTTCAGGTAGAAAAACACAGAGCATAGATCTGGTTTCAGGTAGATAAACACAGGCATAGATCTGGTTTCAGGTAGATAAACAACAGAGCATAGATCTGGTTTCAGGAGATAACAACAGAGCATAGATCTGGTTCAGGTAGATAAACCAGAGCATAGATCTGGTTTCAGGTAGATAAAAACACAGAGCATAGATCTGGTTTCAGGTAGATAAACACAGAGCATAGATCTGGTTTCAGGTAGATAAACACAGAGCATAGATCTGGTTTCAGGTAGATAAACACAGAGCATAGATCTGGTTTCAGGTAGATAAACACAGAGCATAGATCTGTTTCAGGTAGATAAACACAGAGCATAATCTGGTGTTCAGTAGATAACACAGAGCATAGATCTGGTTTCAGGTAGATAAACACAGAGCATAGATCTGGTTTCAGGTAGATAAACACAGAGCATAGATCTGGTTTCAGGTAGATAAACACAGAGCATAGATCTGGTTTCAGGTAGATAAACACAGAGCATAGATCTGGTTTCAGGTAGATACACACAGAGCATAGATCTGGTTTCAGGTAGATAAACAGAGCATAGATCTGGTTTCAGGTAGATAAACACAGAGCATGATCTGGTTTCAGGTAGATAAACACAGAGCATAGATCTGGTTTCAGGTAGATAAACACAGACATAGATCTGGTTTCAGGTAGATAAACACAGAGCATAAGATCTGGTTTCAGGTAGATAACACAGAGCATAGATCTGTTTCAGTAGATAAACACAGTCATAGATCTGGTTTCAGGTAGATAAACACAGAGCATAGATCTGGTTTCAGGTAGATAAACACAGAGCATAGATCTGGTTTCAGGTAGATAGACACAGAGCATAGATCTGGTTTCAGGTAGATAAGCACAGAGCATAGATCTGGTTTCAGGTAGATAAAACACAGAGCATAGATCTGGTTTCAGGTAGATAAACACAGAGCATAGATCTGGTTTCAGGTAGATAAGCACAGAGCATAGATCTGGTTTCAGGTAGTAAACACAAGAGCATAGATCTGGTTTCAGGTAGATAAGCACAGAGCATAGATCTGGTTTCAGGTAGATAGACACAGAGCATAGATCTGGTTTCAGGTAGATACACAGAGCATAGATCTGGTTTCAGGTAGAATAAACACAGAGCATAGATCTGGTTTCAGGTAGATAAGCACAGAGCATAATTTTGGTTTCAGGTAGTAAAACACAGAGCATATATCTGGTTTCAGGTAGATAAAACACAGAGCATAGATCTGGTTTCAGGTAGATAGCACAGAGCAATAGATCTGGTTTCAAGTAGATAACACAGAGCATAGATCTGGTTTCAGGTAGATAAGCACAGAGCATAGATCTGGTTTCAGGTAGATAAGCACAGAGCATAGATTTTGGTTCAGGTAGATAAACACAGAGCATATGATCTGGTTTCAGGTCAGTAGATAAACACAGAGCATAGATCTGGTTTCAGGTAGATAAAGCACAGAGCATAGATCTGGTTTCAGGTAGAATACACAGAGCATAGATCTGGTTTCAGGTAGATAACACAGAGCATAGATCTGGTTTCAGGTAGATAAACACAGAGCATAGATCTGTTTCAGGTAGAATAAGCACAGAGCATAGATCTGTTTCAGGTAGATTACACACAGAGCATAGATCTGGTTTCAGGTAGATAAACACAGAGCATAGATCTGGTTTCAGGTAGATAAACACAGAGCATAGATCTGGTTTCAGGTAGATAAACACAGAGCATAGATCTGGTTTCAGGTAGATAGACACAGAGCATAGATCTGGTTTCAGGTAGATAAACACAGAGCAATAGATCTAGTTTCAGGTAGATGAACACAGATCATAGATCTGGGTTCAGGTAGATAAACACAGAGCATATATCTGGTTTCAGGTAGATAAACACAGAGCATAGATCTGGTTTCAGGTAGATAGACACAGAGCATAGATCTGGTTTCAGGTAGATAAAGCACAGAGCATAGATCTGGTTCAAGGTAGATAAACACAGAGCATAGATCTGGTTTCAGGTAGATAAACACAGAGCATAGATCTGGTTTCATTTAGATCAACACAGAGCCCTGCGTCTTAAACAACACCCTATTCCCTATACAGTACACTACTTTTGCCCAAGGCCCAAAGGGGCGCTATGAAGGGACTACGGTTCCATTTTGGACACAACTAGAAATTCACTATAGTAGATGACGCAGAGTTTTAAGACATGCAGACAGTCTCTAGGGATCCACAACATTACTAATACACATCAAACACAGATGGCTCTTCTAGCAAACAGAAGTGCTATAAATATTCTTAAATATAGTAAACACATACATAATGAAACAGAAGTGCTATAAATATTACTAAATATAGTAAACACATATATAATGTGTTTGCTTTTCTGAGCTCTGCTGTTTGAAGCACAGTGAGTAGGGTTTTGTTTGCTATGAATAATGCAGTAGATTAAAAGGGGAAGACTAAATTAATCAACGTCCTATTTCCATAAGGAGACCACATGTTAAAAGGAAACAGTTGGTTAATGTCCTCCCCTGCTGGAAAGCTGTACATAACAGTCAGGTTCCAGATAGGGCTACAGAGTTACAGTTCATATAAAGGAAATCAGACAATTTAAATAAATTCATTAGTCCCTAATCTATGGATTTCACGTGACTGGGAATACAGATATGCATCTGTTTGTCACAAAAACCTTTTTTTTTAAGTAGGGGAGTGGATCAGAAAACCAGTCAGTATCTGGTGTGAACAGCATTTGTCTCATGCAGCGCAACACATCTCCTTCGCATGGAGTTGATCAGGCTGTTTATTGTGGCCTGATTCAATGGCTGAGCGAAGTTGCTGGACATTGGCAGGAACTGGAACATGCTGTTAGGTGACATGTCTGGTGAGAATGCTGGCCATGGAAGAACAGGGACATTTTTGGCTCCGGGAATTTAATCGGCAGGGACTGGGAGAATAGTCAGGATCGAGGGAAAGATGAACGGAGCAAAGTACAGAGAGCTCCTCGATGAAAACCTGCTCCAGAGCACTCAGGACCTCAGACTAGGGTGAAAGTTCACCTTCCAACAGACAACGACCCTAAGCACACAGCGAAGACAACGCAGGAGTGGCTTCGGGACAAGTCTCTGAATGTTCTTGAGTGGCCCAGCCAGAGCCCAGACTTCAACCCGATCTAACATCTCTGGAGAGACCTGAAAATAGCTGTGCAGCGTCGATCCCCATTCAACCTGACAGAGCTTGAGAGGATCTGCAGAGAAGATTGGGAGAAACTCCCCAAATTTAGGTGTGCCGAGCTTGTAGCGTCATACCCAAGAAGACTCGAGGCCGTAATCGCTGCACAAGGTGCTTCAGCTGTCACGCCCTGATCAGTTTCACCTGTCTCTGTGATTGTCTCCACCCACCTCCAGGTGTCACCTGTTTTCCCCATTAGTCCCTGGCTACCTATTCCTGTGTTACCTGTTTGTCTGTTGCCAATTCATCTTGTTTTGTCAAGTCAACCAGCATGTTTTTCTGTTTTTTCCTTTTCTCTGTTTTGCTAGTCCTCCCGGTTTTGACCCTTGCCTGCCTTGACTTTGAACCCGCCTGCCTTACCATACCGCCTGCCCTGACCTCGAGCCTGCCTGCCACTCTGTACCTCCTGGACTCTGACCTTGTTTATGATCTTTTGCCTGTCCACAACTATTCTCTTGCCTGCCCCTTGGATTATAATAAATATCAGAGACTCAAACCATCTGCCTCCCGTGTCTGCATCTGAGTCTCGCCCTGAATAAAGGGTATGGATCCTTTAAGACATCAGAGACTGTAACGTTCTTTGCTTCACGGAAACACGAAACTGAAAGCTCGAACCACTGCTTTTAACCAGGGCAAGGTGACCGGAAACATGACCGAATACAAACAGTGTAGCTATTCCCTCCGGAAGGCAATCAAACCAGCTAAGTGCCAGTATAGAGACAAAGTAGAGTCGCAATTCAACGGCTCAGACACAAGAGGAGGAGGTGTAGAGACTCCAGATGGGGAGGAGTGTGTAGGAGACTCCAGATGGGGAGGAGTGTTAGGAGACTCCAGAGAGGAGAGGAGTGTAGGAGACTCCAGAGAGGAGTGTGTAGAGACTCCAGAGAGAGAGAGTGTGTAGGAGACTCCAGAGAGGAGAGGAGTTAAGGAGACTCCAGAGGAGAGGAGTGTGTAGGAGACTCCAGATGGAGAGGATGTGTAGGAGACTCCAGATGGAGAAGTGTGTAGGCGACATTGCAGAGGGACCAACCCTCATTGGGTGAAAACAGCCCTACTGTGTCTATGAACCACAGCCTCAGGCTTTCTGCTCTGCTGTGATGTCGAGGGCTTGGAAGTAAATCAACATGAATGTTCATACCCTGATCTGTTTCACCTGTCTTTGTGATTGCTCCACCCCCTCCAGTGTCGCCCATCTTCCCCATTATCCCCTGTGGATTTATACCTTGTGTCTCTGTGTGTCTGTCGCCATTCGTCTCGTTTGTCAAGTCAACCAGCGTTTTTTTGTGTCAGCTCCAGTTTTTCCCCAGTCTCTCTTTTCTCATGCTCGTGGTTTTTGACCCTTGCCTGTCCTAACCCTGTACCCGTCCACCTGACCACTCTGCCTGCCCCTGATCCTGAGCCTGCCTGCCATCCTTACCTTTGCCCCTGTTGCTGTAACAAACATTGTTACTTCGACACGGTCTGCTTCTGGGTCTAAACCCCGATACCTGATAGGAATGCATCAAATTAAACATGACTTGATCCCTGTTCATCCTCATCCATGGCTCGTGGTACATGTGTTGAGTACACTATTCGAGTTCATACTATTCATGTTAAAAAAACCCTGTGACATGTATTCTGTGATTGTTGCTGTCTTACCTTCTTGGGGAAAAACTCCCACAGTTCCTCCATCTTCCCTCATGGCCACACCCATCTCAGCCAGCAGGGCCTCTCTGTGGAAGAGAACAGAGAGATCGAGACTGACGAGGTACAGACGAGATGCTGATGAGTATACTTAACTTGATATGCGATCTAAGCTTCCGACTCTGGACCACATGCCCCCTGGCGACGACGACGCGGGGGGGGGGTTGAGCCCTGCTCGTTATGACCCTGCTATCTCCCCCCCCCTTTCTCTACATTTCTCACTGTACTGTCAAAAAAATGGCAGCATCGAATTCATAAAAAAATAAAAAAGTTTAATGACAGTTGTACACGGTCTCCTAATCTTCATGGTCCTTGGAGCCCGGATACTGTAGATGTCTTTCTTTACTATCTGCAGGCAGGTCTTTACTGTAAGTAGAGACGTGGAAGCTGAAAGAACTCACCTTTCCATTCTGATGGCTTCTGTTCTGCGAAGTTTCTCCTCCCAGGTCTCATTGAGCTCTGCGATGATTTTCTCTGTTTCCTGATGAAATCACAAAAATCAATTCATATCTGAGGATGTGTCAACCCCCCCCCCCCCCAGAGTCTATGTTCAATATGTGGGCAGTGGGGTATTATGTCTGACTGTAATCAATGAATCAATCGATCAGTCAATTAATCAATCAATTAATCAACCAATCAGTGTTCAGTTCACCTTGAGTCTCTCGATGGCCTGCTCGTTGCCAGGGCTGATCATGATGCGGTCGTGGAGGCTGGCGATGGTTCCGGCTCGACTGGACAGAGCGGACAGAGAGGGGAGGGGCTCATCCCCGTCATGGCATTGTT
>NW_019943312.1:144964-148316 GCF_002910315.2 Salvelinus sp. IW2-2015
TTATGTGCAGGTCTACAGTCAATCACGGACTACAAAAGAAAAACCAGACCAGACCACGATGTCTTGCTCCCAGACAGACTAAAAAACTTTTTGGGTCGCTTTGAGGAAAATACATTGTCACTGACACAGCCCCCTACCAAAACCTGCGGGCTCTCCTTCACTGCAGCCGAGGTGAGTAAAACATTTAAACGTGTTAACCCTCGCAAGGCTGCAGGCCCAGACGGCATCCCTAGCCGCGTCCTCAGAGCATGCGCAGACCAGCTGGCTGGTGTGTTTACAGACATATTCAATCAATCCTTATCCCAGTCTGCTGTTCCCACATGCTCAAGAGGGCCACCATTGTTCCTGTTCCCAAGAAAGTGAAGGTAACTGAACTGAATACTACGCCCCGTAGCACTCACTTCTGTCATCATGAAGTGCTTTGAGAGACTAGTCAAGGACCATATCACCTCCACCCTACCTGACACCCTAGACCCACTCCAATTTGCTTACCGCCCCAATAGGTCCACAGACGATGCAATCGCCATCACACTGCACACTGCCCTAACCCATCTGGACAAGAGAATACCTATGTGAGAATGCTGTTCATCGATTACAGCTCAGCATTTAACACTATAGTAACCTCCAAAATCGTCATTAAGCTCGAGACCCTGGGTCTCGACCCTGGGTCTCGACCCCGCCCTGTGCAACTGGGTCCTGGACTTCTGACGGCCCGCCCCCAGGTGGTGAGGGTAGGTAACAACATCTCCACCCCGCTGATCCTCAACACTGGGGCTCCACAAGGGTGCGTTTTCAGCCCTCTTCTGTACTCCCTGTTCACCACACTGCGTGGCCATGCACGCCTCCAACTCAATCATCAAGTTTGCAGACGACACTACAGTGGTAGGCTTGATTACCAACAACGACGAGACGGCCTACAGGAGGAGGTGAGGGCCCTCGGAGTGTGGTGTCAGGAAAATAACCCCATACCCAACGTCAAAAAACAAAGGAGATGATCGTGGACTTCAGGAAACAGCAGAGGGAGCAGCCACCTATCTACATTGACGGGACAGAAGTGGAGAGGGTGGAAAGTTTTAAGTTCCTCGACGTACACATCACAGACAAACTGAAATGGTCCACCCCACAAGACAGCGTGTGTGAAGAAGGTGCAGCAGCGCCTCTTCAACCTCAGGAGGCTGAAGAAATTCGGCATGTCACCAAAAGCACTCAAACTTCTACAGATGCATAATCGAGAGCATCCTGTCGGGCTGTATCACCGCCTGGTACGCAACTGCTCCGCCCATAACCGTAAGGCTCTCCAGAGGGTAGTGAGGTCTGCACAACGCATCACCGGGGGCAAACTACCTGCCCTCCAGGACACCTACACCACCTGATGTCACAGGAAGGCCATAAAGATCATCAAGGACAACAACCACCCGAGCCACTGCCTGTTCACCCCGCTATCATCCAGAAGGCGAGGTCAGTACAGGTGCATCAAAACGGGGACCGAGAGACTGAAAAACAGCTTCTATCTCAAGGCCATCAGATTGTTAAACAGCCATCACTAACATTGCGTGGCTGCTGCCAACATACTGACTCAACTCAGCCACTTTCACTGTGGAGAGATCATCATTTTTATTGACAGATTGGCGATTATTGTTATTGTCCTTAAAATTAGATAGGTCTGTCAGGCGGGGCACAGGAAACAGGGGGCCAGGACAGGAAGTGGGGATAGAGCAGGGACAGGGAGGCAAGAAATATGGAGAGAAGCGGGAAAAAAAGGAAAATAATATAGAAAAAGAAGATGACAAAGACAGAAGAAGACAGAAGAAGACATGTAGCTTGAAACGAATCTGAAACACAAAGTGAAACATGAACTGCGAGTAAGAAGGACACCAGAAAGAGAAGACAGAAGCAAGCCCTGCATGCAGAAAGCCACGCAAAAACAAAAGACAAGAAGAACGTAAAATATATGTCAGTACGGGCATACAGAGCGACTGGACGGGGATAAGCTACAATAATAAGATGTAACATCAAGCCAAATGGGCAATATGCCGTCGAGCTTCAAGCAAAGCATTAGCAGTCAGTAAGGCCTGTCAGAATCCTCAATTCAACACTGTCACTCATCTTCCTGAATGTGCTGAGCTTAGCTCCCTACTGCATACAACACTATTGTCAGCTATTCAATCTACCCTACATCAAACTTTCCATCTCAAGGCCAATAACATGTTTGAATAAAAAATATTATGATGAAACACCACACCAAGAACACACAAAAGACTGGACTGGCCTGACGGGGGCTGTGGTTTCCTTCCTTACAGAGCACTAGCCACTAGCCAGACCGTACTATGGATATCAAATGGCATCTAAAAGCTAATGAGATTCACTAACTGCTCCACCAGCTACAGTAAAAACCATCCTTACCAAAAACCTATTACTGTAAAAACCATCCATATCAAAAGGTATTACTGTAAAAACCATCCTTACCAAAAACCTATTTCTGTAAAAACCATCCTTACCAAAACCTATTACTGTAAAAACCATCCTTACCAAACATATTACTGTAAAAACCATCCTTACCAAACCCTATTACTGTAAAAACAATCCTTACCAAACCTGTTACTGTAACAAACCATCCTTACAAAACCTATTACTGTAAAAAACATCCTTCCCAAACCTATTACTGTGAAAACCATCCTTACCAAACCTATTACTGTAAAAACCATCCTTACCAAACCTATTACTGTAAAAACCATCCTTACCAAACCTATTACTGTGAAAACAATCCTTACCAAACCTATTACTGTAACAGGAAATCCTTTTCTACTGCAGAGTACCAAGCGGAAGGTCTTTCGTTGAGAAGCAGAACATGGACTGACTACTAACAGATTACTGATGACCCTAAAATGTTGTTGATTTTCCCATCTCTCAGATTTTATAAGAGCTTCACATTCTCTATCAAATTATATCTAGTTATATTAAGTTACCCAGTGTTTTGTCACGGTTCACTATGTGAACACAATGTACTAAAAGTTTTTTTTTGACGTGGTTCATTTGGGGAAAAATATACTGAAAGGTCTCTGCAACCTTGTATGGAACAATGACTCTCAGCATTGCATCCTCTGTGTTGCTATTAGCAACACTTACCCCTTGGCGCTACTGTGTTCCTTGTGTGCTTATAGCAACACTTACGTGCCTACTGTGTTCCTCTGCTGTTGCTATGCATAGCACCATATACTGCCTACTATGTTCCTCTGTGTTCTATAGGCAACACTCTACCTGCCTACTGTCGTTCCTCTGTGTTGGCTATGACGCAACACTCAGCCTGGCCCTTACTTGGTGTTCCTCTGTGTTGCTTAGGCAGAAACCTACC
>NW_019943313.1:0-12963 GCF_002910315.2 Salvelinus sp. IW2-2015
CTGCACCTCTCCGACCATTTCTTCTGCGGGTGGCACAAAATTGTCACTGCTGCGGGGGTCTGCAGACAAAAACCCCAGGTTCCACTGTGCATCGTTGGGAACAATGCTCCCTTACCTGCCTCAAACAAAGCCCCATTGATAGGGCCTTCTCATTTCCTGCTCTATTTGCACGCCCTTCTCATTCCTGCCTCTATTAGGCACGCCTTCCATTCTGCTCTATTTGGCACGCCTTTCTCATTCCTGCTCCATTATTGGCACCGCCTTCTCATTCAATGACTGCTCTATTTGGCATGCCCTTCTTCACTTCCCTGCTCTATTTGGCATGCCTTCCCAATTCCTCCCTCCATAATCATTGGCACTCCTTCCCTCAAACAGCTAACAACTTGGCTTATCTATAGTTGATTCACACATCTCATCTCCTTGAAGTTTACGCGGCTCAGCCAGGCATGGAACAGCTGTTGGACATGAGATGGTGTTGTTGTTGTGTGTGTGAATATGTGTGTGTGTGTGTGGTGTGTGGTCACAGGTGTATGTTGTGTGTGGGTGAATCGTGTGTGGCATAATCCAGTGTTTGTTGTGTTTGTGCACTTTGTGTTCGAACATAATCACACTGTGTGTGTCGTGTGTCTGTGTCTTTGTGTTGTGTGCAGACCTTGTATGCGTGTATGTTGTGTACAGTTGTGTGTCCTCCTGTTGTGTTGTCGTGTGTGTGTGTGATGTGTGGTGTTTGTGTGTGTGCTGTTGTGTGTGTGTGTGTGTGTGTGTGTGTGTTGTGTGTGTTGTGTCGTTGTTGTGTTGTGTGGTTGTGAGTGAGCGGTGTTGTGTGTGTGTGTAGTGCTAGTTGTAACATTTTAGAAGTGCTATGTTAGCATGACCTCGTGTGATTCCAGATGTTGTGTGTGCGGTAGCTTTTACCGAGAATTTTGTGTGCATTTCCACCTTTTATGGACATTCCTAGGTTTGGAACGGCCACGTTAACAATAGTGCATCTAAATCTTTTATAGGGTTGTGAAGGGGGTGTGAAAGAATACTTTATCCTATCTAGGATTACACTTACAAGATGTGGTAGTTTCATCTGGTCTGAATCTCCGGATCAAGTCATGATGACTCCCTCACTCCTGAACTGTTCGGTGAGCGGAGTTTGTCACCTAATTGGAAAGCCAGGCGAGCATGCGAAACAGCTTCTACTGACATACGGGTGGAGGAGGAAGACCTGAGCGGAGACCTGTATTCTTCAATCATGGAATAAGGAGTACGAAGCAGGCCAGAGGTGGTATCGAACGCAGTGCCCTTTGTGTGGGGTGATAGTGCGCTGATTCAGCCTGATCCTAGCTGGTCACTGAGTGTAACCGTATCCGTCCTCATACACTCCTAGAAGCAATCACCATGGTCCTCTAATAGCTGGGGAGAATGCGAGCTTCAACCTGGAAGCCAGTGGACAGAGAGAACGCGTAGTAGCAGCGTGTGGAGTGTGAATCCTAGAGTACAGTAGGGGACAAAAGTTGGAAGTGATTGACACACCAACGGGCTGCGGCGTTCTGATAGTTGTAGGTTTAATTGGCACAGGGCGCAGTGATTTTAGGCCCGAGCCAGACAGCAGTTGCAAGGTTAATCCAGACGGATATCATGACAAGATGACTCCTATTAAGACCTCGCCTCTTTCCTGTTTGAGGCAAAGGGTCGTACTTCTGCAAAGTATGTTGCCTTTGCATGAACCTACCACAACGCGGTGCCACCGCCTTGATGTCTAGTTGCACCCGTAAACCACCACAGAACAAGTGCCTGTCCAGCATGCCAACAGACATTCTTTACGACGTCTGACCCGAGGAGGACACACAGGATTTGTCAACCTAGGCTGAGATCATTCGAACGGCCAGTCCTTCCCCGGGAGCGAAAGAGCACTCTCCCGTATCTTCCCGCAATTCCAACTTGAGTGTGAAAACAGTGGAGAGACGGAGGACGTTATAAGAGAACTGGGGAAGGTTGAACACCAGACCGGCGCGGCTATACTTCTGGATGAGTTATTTAATGCACAGGCAGGGCCCAGCAACAGCCTTTGCAGAAATCCAAACGGAAGACCAAGTGCCTATTAGACCTGCGCCTTCCTTTAGACAGGGTCTATCTGCGGATTTGTAGAGCTAAACCTACCAAAACGACCACCCTTATGTTATCAAGAACGTGGGAGTGCTGAACCCTGAGACACATACACTGAGCAAGATCATGACCGCAATCTTCCCCCGGGAGAAAGACAGCTCCGTCCCCGAGTTTCAGCTTTGCATGCTGAAGTCTCCACGAATATCCTGAGTTCATCACTTTCCTGACCACACATAGCTATGAAAAGTATTGCGCCATTTCGACCACTCCAGCTGTCAATCACATGAACACGGAAGGAAAACACGAGATTATACGACTTTCCAACCTTAGTTGTGTGTCGTGCGCTAGCAATGCATAGAGAACCATGTGAGTAATGGACTAGAGCCCCAAGATCAACGAGGAAAAAGTGAGCTTAGAGTGAATAGTGTTTGATGCCCAATTATAGGAAGAGACCATGTGAAGTTAGACTCGACCAACCAAATGAAATAGCCGCTATGTAGCTAGAACCAAGCCCTGGGACACCATGGTGAGAAGCAACGTGTGAGACAGATTCTCGCGCACCCCACCTTTGAATGATAGCGAGAGACGATACCTGAGACAAGGGCTAAGGACGAACAATTCACCTTAGCGTGGGCCGCCCCGGAGATGCTCCCAAACATACGAAGAGGTGGAGAAGTGCGAGGAATCGAAAGGAGTAGTCACCAGAATATCGAAGCAGCCGATAGGTCTAGAAGATGAGTAGCAGAGGAAGAGAGTTACTTTAGCAGGCGGAGCCCTCCGTGATTACAGAGAAAGAGCGGAGTCTCAGTTGAAGATGACTAAGTCTTGAACCCGAGTATCTATGATCAAGAAATCATCTGGAAAGAGATAGCGAGAGACTGCCAAGACCGGCACGATTCAAGAGTTTGCGAGAGAAAATGTAAAGAAGGAGATACATGGTCTGTAGTTGTTGACATCGAGGGATCAGTGTCAGTTTTCTTCAGAAGGGGATTGCAAACTCTCGCTCTCTTGAAGACGAAGGAACGTAGCCAGCGCGTCAGGGATAGTGATGAGCGAGTGAGTAAAGGGAGAAGCGGCTCCGGAAAATGTCTGGAGAAGATAGAGGGGATACGGTTCAAGCGCAGGTTGTGGCGCCGCCGTTCAAACAAAGACGCGAATTTCATCTGAGAGAGAGAGGGAGAAAGAGGTCAGAAGCACAGGTAGCGCAGTGTGAGCAAACCCACGTGCTTTGAACTGAGCAAACGAGATCGGATGTCGTCACTCTTCTTCTTCAAAAATAGTTGACGAAAGTCATCTGCAGAGAGGAGGAGCGGGTGTGGAGGGGGAGGAGATTCAGGAGGGAGGAAAAGTGCAAAGAGCTTCCTGGGTAAGGCAGTATGCTTGGAATATTAGAAGTGGTAGAAGGCTTTAGCAGCAGAGACAGAAAAAGAGCGGAAAATGTAGAGAGGAGGGAGTGAAAGATGCCAGACCGCAGGAGGCGAGTTTTCCTCCATTTTCCGCTCGCTGCCCGGAGCCCTGATTCTTGACTCCAATGATCGTCGAGCCACGACAGCGGGAGGGAGGACCGAGCCGCCTGAGAAGGATAGGGGACATAGAGAGTCAAAGGAGCAGAAAGGGAGGAGAGAGGTTGAGAGCAAATCAGAATAGGTTGGAGAAGTTTGAGCAGAGCGGAGAAGATAGATGGCAAGAGGAGACGGGTAGCTGGGGCGAGAGAGGCGAAGCAAGTTGGGACGGGCATACCAATCCGAGTAGGGCAGTGTGGAATGTTGGGATCGAGAGCGAAGAGGGAAAAGGATACAAGGTAGTGCGAGAATTGAGGGAAGTTGCAATGAGGTAGTGGAAGAACAAGCATCTAGTAATAAGATGAGGTCGAGCGTATTGCCTGCTTGTGATAGGGGGGAAGGTTGAGAGGGTGAGGTCAAAAGAGGAGAGGAGTGGAAAGAAGGAGGCATGAGAGGAATGAGTCAAAGGTAACGGGGGATGGTTAAGAGTCGCCCAGAAACGTGAGAGGTGAGCCGTCCTCAGGAAAGACTTTAATCAAGCAGGATCGAGCTCATTGATGAAACTCTCCAGGAACCTGAGGGCAATAATATGATAAGGATGTTAAGCTTGAAAGGCTGCGTAACTGTTTACAGCATGGAATTCCAAAGGAGGCATAGACAGCATGAGGAAGGGGAGAAGAGAGAGAATGACCACTTGGAGAGATGAAGGATCCCGGATTGCACCACCACCCTGACCATGAAGCTCTCGGGTGTCGAGAACACGTGGAGGACAAGAAGAGAGCAGTAGCAGTAGCAGTTGTACTCGGTGATCCAATGTTTCCGTCCAGTGCCAGGAAAGTCGAGGGACGTGGAGGGAGGCAAGGCCCTGAGATGAAACTCTGTCCTTGTTGGCCGCATATCGCAGTCCAAGGCACCGGAGACCTGGAAAACTCCACGTGCGGTCGTGCGCGCTGGGACCTACCAGATTAGGTGGCCATGCCACGCGGTGGTTGGAGTGTTTGTATGGTCGTGCACAGAGAGGAGAGGAACAGGGAAGGACAGACACATAGTTGACAGCACAGAAGAGAATCTACGCTAATTGCAAAGGAGATGGGAGTGGCAAGTGGACTACGGCGTTCCTCGAATGGTTCACAAAAGTTAAGCTTACGTAGCAAAGAAATCTTATCTGACAAAGATTAAGATGAATCCAGTACTCTGAAGAGGGTAGCTTCAGTGGCTGCGTTGTTGACTTTTGTCAGGCTAAGCTGGCAGTTGTTGACTTTGTAGGCTTAGCTGCGATGTGGCTGCGTTGTGTGACACTAACACTAATCAAGTCGTCCGCTTGAGTGATAATAAGTATCACAGCTGCTGCTTATTCGGGGGCTTAGCTGGCTAGCTAGCAGTGTTGATTACGTTACGTTTGCGTTTAAAAGAAAACGACAATAGCTGGCTAGCTAACCTAGAAATCGCTCTAGACTTACAAACAATTATCTTTGCATACAAAGACGGGGCTATGTAGCTAGCCTACTATGTGCTAGCTACGATCAAACAAATCAAACCGTTGTACTGTAATAAATGAAATGAAAATGTGATACTACCTGTGGAGCGAAGCGGAATGCGGACCGGTTTGTGAGTGCGGAAGTTCTATTCGGTAACGTTGGCTAGCTGTTGGCTACTAGCCAGTGTCTCCTACGTTAAGACGACAGATAGCTGGCTAGCTAACCTCGGTAAATATAAGATAATCACTCTGAAACTACACACTCTAAAACTACACAATATCTGGATACGAGAGACAGCAAAGACAAACTATGTAGCTAGTTAACACTACACTAATCAAGTCGTTCCGTTGGGTGTAATAGTTGCTTACAGTTGCTCTATTCGTAGACGGTGGACGTTTGCTAGCTGGCTAGCTGCTGGCAGATGGCAGAGACAGTGTAGACGCGTAGACGACGGAAAATCGATAATTACGCAATTAATCTTTTGTTACAAAGGACGCTATGTAGCAAGCTAAGAAGAAATTAAATTGCTAAGATTAGACAAATTAAACCGTTGTACTATAATGAAATGTAATGAAATGTAATGAAAAGTTATACTACCTGCGGACCAAAGTGCTGCTATTCGGTAGACGGTGGACGTTTGCTAGCTGGCTAGCTGCTGGGCAGATGGCAGATAGCAGTGTAGACAGTATGAAGCAAGGCTTGATATAGATAGTGGTGGAGAAAGTAGTTTTGGCTGGGGACTTTGAGAGCTCAATGGCTTCTCATGTTGTCGAAGAGGATGAGTGTGATAGCCAGATGCAGGTGAGTGTGTGTGTGTGAGAGACAGTGAGACTGTGTGTGTGTCTTTAGGTGGGAGAGGTGGGGTGGATGTGTGTATCTGTTGCTATGGGGTAATGAGGTTATGAGACAGTATAGGATGGAATCACAAGCTGTAATGTAAAGTGGGGGATAGACTTCTCCCATGGGCAAAGAAACTCAAAAGAGCGTGATGATATTAATTAACATTAATTTAGAATTAGAATGTGCAAACTGTCCAAGCAGATGGAAAGTGGATCATTTTAAATATGCTATTGGACCACAAACAGATTTGGCTAATTAATCAATACGTTCCGAATATATACAGTGTATTAGAAATCGATACTGGATGTTTTTCAGCGATAGATGGGAGGTGTTGAGGGTAGCTGAAGGGTGGGACTAAAAACAAATAAAACAAATATAAATTATGTAAATTATAAACTGGGTGGTTCGAGCCCTGAATGCTGATTGGCTGTAAGCTGTGATATATCAGACCGTATACCACCGGTATAACCCGAAAAATATTTGTATTGCTCTAATTACGTTTTGTAACCAGTTTCTAATAGCAATAAGTCACCTCGGGTGTTTATGGCATATTGCCAATATACCACACAACCCTCGGGCCTTATATCTTAAATATACCTTTTCTGTCATATGTATATATAGTATGTATAAGCTGGAAGTAGAAGACTAAGTCTTGTTGTCCATTAGTGTACTCCAATTAGGGGAGAGGTGGTATGGTTAGGGGAAAATAATGAAGAAGGAAATTATATATTCAAAAAAATATATATGGGCGATTGGAAATGATGCAGACAATTACTCAAGGAGAGGCTGTATCTGAGGTTGGTAGAACCCCACTTTTTGGGTAACTCAAGGGGAGGCTGTATCTGAGCCTGGTAGAACCCCATATTTTGGGTAACTCAAGGAGAGGCTGTATCTGATCCTGGTAGAACCNAGAACCCCATATTTTGGGTAACTCAAGGAGAGGCTGTATCTGATCCTGGTAGAACCCAACCTTTTGGGTAACTCAAGGGGAGGCTGTATCTGAGCACGGTAGAACCCTGTGCTTTTTTTGTTTAGACTGATGAGAGGCTTTTTCTTTTGAATGCTGATATTTTGAATTCAGAACTTTTGTGTATATATATATATTTATAAATATGTCTGTCATCTTTGAAACACCAGCGCTGTGTAAATAAATCCCTACACTCATTTGCATCTCTCCTGCCTGCCTCCTGCTGAATATTTGTTCTTACGACTGCTAGCAGGCGCCTATTTTAGCTGAGATAGGGTACAGCTTTCACACCAACCTGTCACTTCAAAAGCACTCAATGATCTCGGACTCTCTGCATTCAAACGTTATGTTTATTGTGGTATGGCGCGATAGAAGCTGATTTCTATGTAATTGCAACGCAAGAACCGCTAAAATAAAATAAAATGTAGCCTCCTTTGTCACTTTATCCTGCTTTTTATAATAGACAGTAGCAGCAACTTATGTGGTTATTGTGAAAGAGTGTGTGTGTGTGAGTGTGTGTCAATCAATCAATCAATCAATAAAATTGTAGTTCTACAGGACTTCATCTTTTCTATACAGTATAAAGCTTGATACCCTAGGCCTAAACCCTCACAATGTCACCCTGCACTAGTTTTATGTAATAAATAGTTTTCTTAAAACTTCTTGGCGCTAGGAGGCAGAATTTTTATGTTTGGAAAAATAACGTTCTATTTCTCAGGCCCAGATGCTAGAATATGCATATAATTGACAGATTAGGATAGAAAACACTCTAAAGTTTCCAAAACTGTCAAAATATTGTCTGTGAGTATAACAGAACTGATTTTGCAGGTGAAAACCTGAGGAAATCCAACCCGGAAGTGGCTCTTATTTTGAAAAATCCCTGTTCCATTGCCTGCCTATCCTCCATTTTTAAAGGGATATCAACCAGATTCCTTTTCCAATGGCTTCCACAGGCTGTGAACAGGCTTTAGACATAGGTTCAAGCTTTTATTCAGAAAAATTTGCGAGATTTATCAAAACGCGTCAGTGGATAGCCAGGTGTCCTTCGATTAGTTAATGCGTGCGAAGTTGTAGCTCGACATTTTCTTTATCTCTGTTATTGAATAGTTTACCGTCCGGTTGAAATATGATAGATTTTTTAGGCTAAAAACAACCTGAGGATTGATTATAAAAAACGTTTGACATGTTTCTACGAACTTTACGGATACTATTTGGAATTTTCGTGTGGATCCTGTTGATTTCTGAACATAACGCACCAACCACATGGAGGTTTTTGGATATAAAAATAATATTTATCGAACAAAGGAAMATTTATTGTGTAACTGGGAGTCTCGTGAGTGCAAACATCCAAAGATCATCAAAGGTAAGCGATTAATTTTATTGCTTTTCGGACTTTCGTGACCAATCTACATGGCTGCTAGGTGTTCTTAATGTTTTGTCTAGTGATCGATAAACTCACAAACGCTTGGATTGCTTTCGCTGTAAAGCATATTTTCAAAATCTGACACGATAGGTGGATTAACAACAAGCTAAGCTGTGTTTTGGTATATTTCACTTGCGATTTCATGAAAATAAATATTTTTAGTAATTTTTTTTTTTTATTTGGAGCTCTGCAATTCAGCGGATGTTTACGTAAATGATCCCGCTAAAGGGATCTGTGCGCCAAAAGGTTGATTAATGCAACAGTTACTTATCATTTTGAGCAGTTGTATCAATTGATAGTTAGATCATTGTAATGAAATGAATAGACAGTCATCTCAGATGTAATGTGTGAATTGTATTTTGAAGGGATCCGTGCGCCAAGAGGTTAAAAACAATGTTTTCCTGTGTCTGTGTAGGTATGTGCCAGCCTCGTAAGGTGGGCACGGTGGGCGCTGGGCCCTTCTCTGCCAAGCTACGCTACACCGGAGCAGAGGACCCAGACCACCCCAACCTCCTTAAACTCACTGTTGCCATGCCACACATGTGATGGTAAGGACCACACACACACACACGCACGCTTTGCACACGCACAAACACACGGGCACACGCTGCACTCACTCCACACACACACACACACACACACACACACACACACACACACAACACACCACACCACACACACACACACCACACAACACAACACACACACACACACACACACAACCACACACACACACATCAACACACACACAACACCACACACCACCACACAGACAACCCATGCAAAACCCCATGCAAAAACAGTAACCATAAACTCTCCCTCCTCTCTTTCTCTGTCTCTTTTTTCTCTCTTCATCTCTCTCCTCTCCCTTTTTTTTTCTGTCTGTCTGTCTCTCTATCCCTCTTTCTTTGTCTGTCTGTCGGTCTCTCTCCTCCTCTCTCGCTCTCTGTCTCTTTTTCTCTCTCTCTCCCTTTCTTTTCTCTCCGTCTGTCTCGCTCTCTCTCTCCCTCTCTTTTTCTCTCTCTCCCTGCCCCTCCCTCTGTCCTCTCTCTTTCAGGCATGCTACCGTGTCCATCTCACCCATCCTCTGTCTAACATGGAGCTCACCTCAGCCTGACAGGTACTCGTGTTGGCAACCACCGCTGCTCCAACCTGCTAGACACTACAGCGAGGTCACGACGGGGTTCCACGGCTTTATCACCCAACAGCGAGGAACGCGCAGAGCGTGGGCGACACCTTCCCTACCAGTACAGCACCCATAGGGGGGACAACACATTGCGTTTCATAAGAACTCAACCTAGAGGCCTGTCTATGGGGATTCACCAGTACATATAAATGTCTGACTACTCACCGACTGTGGAGGGACCATCAGGACAGACGGACCAGGTGAGAGGGGGAGGGTTGTGTGTGTGTGTGTGTGTGTGTGTGTTGTGTGGTGTGTGTGGTGTGGGTGTGTGTGTGTGTGTGTGTGTGTGTGTGTGTGTGTGTTGTGTGTGTGTGTGTGTGTGTGTGTGTGTGTGTGTGTGTGTGTGTGTGTGTGTGTGTGTGTGTGTGTGTGTGTGTGGTGTTTTTATGTGCATGCACATCTGTTGTTAGTAAGTTGTTGTCTATGCTTGTGTCTGTGTCTCCTGTGTGGGTTCACCTGATATGTAGTTGAACTATTCCACTCTCAGTGCTCAATTACACAGACTGCCTGATTGCTGTGGTCCCTGGAGGAGTCTGACCCTCTCCCTCCTCTCAATTAAATTCAAGGGAACATATTGTACATTGCCAAAGCAAGTGAAATAGATAATCAACTAAAGTTTTCTCTCTCTGGCTTCCTGTCCTGCACTCAGCCTTTGATCTGTAGGCCACTTGGAACGCTGTTTTGTGTGTGTGTGTGTTGTGTGTGTGTGTGTGTGTGTGTGTGTGTGTGTTGTGTGGTGTGTGTGTGTTGTGTGTGTGTGTGTGTGTGTGTGTGTGTGTGTGTGTGTGTGTGTGTGTGTGTGTGTGTGTGTTGTGTGTTGTTGTGTGTGTGTGTGGTGTGTGAGAGAAAGGTTCTATTATCCGTTAACAACATCCACTAACACAGCAGGAGAATTCTGACCTCTGCTCTCTATAAAAAGTGAGACAACGCTGTTGTTCGTCTGAAGTTGTAACGATGTGCGCTGAGAGTCAGGAAGCAAGTTCAGAGAGTGGGTGTTTTTAATAAATTAACATCATTCAAACCAAAGAACCTCGAACAGCACACAGACATGACACAGAAACAGTGACACCTGGAGAAGGATCCAAAGGGAATGACATATAATAGGGCAGGTAAACAAGGAAGTGATGGAGTCCAGGTGAGTCTGATGCAGGTCCGCGTAACGATGGTGACAGGTGTGCGCCATAACGAGCAGCCTGGTGACCTAGAGGCCGGAGAGGGAGCACACGTGACAGAAGTGCTTTTATTGAAAATTACACTTTGGTTTGTTCAACCTGTCATAATAAATGTGTCTGAAATCAAATAACACATTTGACTGATCGATGTGATTATTTAAAAATTGAATGAAAGCTTCTAAATTGCTTTCAACATCACGTGCATATTGAAAAACTGTGGGGGGAAATGTAGCGGCGGTAGCCTATCAGAAGAGTTGGAGGCGTGGCTTATTGGGGGCGTGGCCTAACGGTTTATATTTCTGCCCACCCGTCAAAGTGAATGTCATCATTTAGTTCTAAACTTGTACACAACAAGCTTTTTGAATTTGCTGAGGTGTAACTGATACACTGTAGAAAAAGACTGTTGTTCATTTGAGGTACTTTTACTGATTGGTGTAGCTGGTCGTTCATTTAACATATTACATTTGTCCAAGCTCAAATAATATTCCATTTGTCTGAGCTCAAATAATATTCCATTTGTCTGGGCTCAAATAATATTCCATTTGTCTGGGCTCAAATAATATTCCATTTGTCTGAGCTCAAATAATATTAAATTGAATGGACCTTTCTACATTCCTTTCAACGCGTCAAGAACATGCCACGTTGCATAGTGATGGAGAAGTGGAGCGTCGGCAGCCGGGGCAGCCGGGGGTTGTGGCTTATTTAGGTCGTGGCTTTTAAGTAAATTATTTTTAGAAGAAACATTTGGATACATAAATGTGAAAGTCTTGTGTGAAGATCAGTTTGGAATCATTATTTTAATGTAACTAAACCACTGTAATTTCGTGCTGGAGACATTAAAAGGCCCAAAAAATGTTTTGCAGTTTTGTCAGCCAACAAAATGCCACAGATGTCTCAAGAATTTGCATGCTGACTGCAGCAATGCCAACCAGAGCTGTTGCCAGAAAATTGAATGTTAATTTCTCTACCATAAGACGCTTCCAGCGTTGTTTTTAGAGGATTTGGCAACCGGCCTCACAACCGCAGAACACGTGTAACCACGCCAGCCCGGGATCTCCACATCCTGCTTCTTCACCTGCGGGAACGTCTGTGACCAGCCACCCGGACAGCTGATGAAACTGTGAGTTTGCACAACCGAAGAATTTCTGTACAAACGGTCAGAAACCGTCTCAGCGAAGCTCATGTAGCCAAATGTAGACTTCTTCACAATGTAACCCTTAACCAGGGTTCTAAGTATCACAATGTAACCCTTAACCAGGGTTCTAAGTATCACAATGTAACCCTTAACCAGGGTTCTAATCATTGTGATACTTAGAACCCTGGTTAAGGATTACATTGTGATACTTAGAACCCTGGTTATAAGGGTTACATTGTGATACTTGAACCCGAGTTAAGGGTTACATTGTGATACTTAGAACCCTGGTTAAGGTTACATTGTGATACTTAGAACCCTGGTTAAGGGTTACATTGTGATACTTAGACCCTGGTTAAGGGTTACATTGTGATACTTAGAACCCTGGTTAAGGGTTACATTGTGATACTTAGAACCCTGGTTAAGGATTACATTGTGATACTTAGAACCCTGGTTAAGGGTTACATTGTGATACTTAGAACCCGAGTTAAGGGTTACATTGTGATACTTAGAACCCTGGTTAAGGGTTACATTGTGATACTTAGAACCCTGGCTTAAGGGTTACATTGTGATACTTAGAACCCTGGTTAAGGGTTACATTGTGATACTTAGAACCCTGGTTATAGGGTTAACATTGTGATACTTAGAACCCTGGTTAAGGGTTACATTGTGATTACTTAGAACCCTGGTTAGGGTTACATTGTGATACTTAGAACCCTGGTTAAGGGTTACATTGTGATACTTAGAACCCTGGTTAAGGGTTACATTGTGATACTTAGAACCCTGGTTAAGGTTACATTGGTGATTACTTAGAAACCGGGTTAAGGGTTACATTGTGATACTTAGAACCCTGGTTAAGGGTTTACATTGTGATACTTAGAACCCTGGTTAAGGGTTACATTGTGATACTTAGAACCCTGGTTAAGGGTTACATTGTGATACTTAGAACCCTGGTTAAGGGTTACATTGTGATACTTAGAACCCTGGTTAAGGGTTACCTTGTTGATACTTAGAACCCTGGTTAAGGGTTACATGTGTATACTTAGAACCCTGGTTAAGGGTTACATTGTGATACTTAGAACCCTGGTTAAGGGTTACATTGTGATACTTAGAACCCTGGTTAAGGGTTACATTGTGATACTTAGAACCCTGGTTAAGGGTTACATTGT
>NW_019943313.1:12988-28552 GCF_002910315.2 Salvelinus sp. IW2-2015
CACATTCTGTGATCTGTTGTCCTCTTGTAGGGAGAGGACACGACAAGCACTATACAACAAGTAGTTGCCTATTCATGGCCAAGTCCATCACTTTTTCTCAAATTCTTTATCCTGTAGTAATAACTGTTTAAACCCACGCCTACTGTCCTATTACTGTAATGTAAATGTGTAATTACAATACGGCACGATCAGGTTAGATAAAGGCTCCTTCTAACAGCTCATCACAGTTTCTGTAATGTCTGTTAAAAATAATGAAATTAATGCCATTCTAGAATGTGATCTGTGGGTATATATCGTGTACCCGATTTAACTTTTAAAGCGGGCGGGGCCCCTTGGTACTTAAAAAGCGGGGGCTGTTGCCACCGAATCCTCTTTTCGGGACCAGTCTCTGAATGCTCGTTTGGTGGCCAGCCAGGCCTGGACTTCAACCCTATTGAACATCTCTGGAGAGACCTGAAAGTAGCCAGTGCAGTGACCCTCCCCATCCAACCGGACAGAGCGTGAGAGGATCTGCAGAGCCGCAATGGGGAGAAACTCCCCATTAAATACAGGTCAGCTTTTGTATGCGTCATACGGCGCGCGCGCAGAGAGACTCAGGCTGTAATCGCGTCGACACCGCAAAGGTCTTTCAACAAAGTTACTGAGTAAAAGGTCTGAATACTGATTGTAAAATGTGTATAGATGTACATCAGGATAGTTTATATTTAATAACATTTTTGCAACCAATAGTTTCAAAAAACTAGTTTTTTTTGCTTGTGTCATTATGGTGGTGATTGTGGTTAAGATTGATGAGGGGGGGGGGACAATTGAATCAATCTTTAGGAATGATTGCTGTAACGTAACAAATATGTGGGATAATATGTAGTATTTACTTTATAATATAAATCAATAAATTGTTCGGTCATGAGGATCAAACCATAGACCCCTGTTCTGGTTCTTGACTTAGGACTCCTTTCTAATAGTAGTGAAAAAAACTTATGGGTTTTTCAATTGCTGGGTGACATATACGTTATCATAAAGTGTAACGTGCTCTTTTCGCTGTTGTCTTGAGTGAGTAGACCAAGGTCTCGCCTAGCGGTTATTTTTAGTTGTGATTGATATACATAATTGACTGTTTATTCTGTAAGATTTGCTAAGGACAGACCACGAAACACGTGGATTTAAATATACAAGAATATATCAAACGAACTAGACAACCTAAAACAAACTACATTGAAACGAAGAACACAATGAACAGGAACGACCGAATGAAACGAGACGAACATGACCGTGTGGTGCCCACAAAACACAGACACAGCTATTCAATCCACCCACCAACAAACCAGTGAGAACAAATTATTTTTTTCCTTTTTACTCTGTAATTTAATGGATCTTCCCTCAATTTTAGATCGGTAAATCGGCAATAAATACTCTGCCTTCTAATTTAAGAGCTTCATATTCCCAGTCGCAAACTCCAAATACCACATTATGAAACGCATAATACATAGACTGTCACCACCCCAAACTCACGCCTCTGACTATCACACACATTACATAAACAACAGAAACAGGTCAGGAACGTGACAGAACCTCCCCCTTCAAGGTTTGCGAACGCCTGTGGCCTCGCACCTCAGCGATCAAAGTTCCAATGGGAGGGTTTGTTGTGTGGGGCATTGACCACGGTTTGGTGGCTCAGGGCCTTTCTCGGACGCTGTCCCACACACCAATTAGATCACTCCCGTCTCTTTCTGTTATCCCTCCCTTCCCAATGACCTCACCTCCAACTAATAAACTCATCTCTAAAATGAAGGTGGCAGCATCCGGTGATTTAAGGCCAGCACGGGATAAGGGGCTGGTCACCGGGTGTTCATGGACCTTCTGTCTAGTCCTGGCCTGTTAGGGACTCTGGCATTGGTCCTGGCGGAGTTGGATCTTGCAGGTCCTGGCTGAGGGATCTCTGGCACGTTCCTGGTTCGAGGCTCTGGTCATGGTCCTTGGCTGGACGCGTCTTGTGTCAGGTCCCTGGCTGGACGGACTCTGGCAGCGTCGCTGGACGGCTTTCTGGCAGGTCCTGTGTTCTGGTACGGTCTCCGTGCAGGTCCTGGTTTCTGGGACGGCTCTGGTGCTAGGTCCTTGGCTAGACGGCTCTGCTGGTCCGTGGCTGGACGGCTCTGGCTGGTCCTGTGGTGCTGGGACGGCTTTCATTGTGCTTGGTCCTTGTGTACTGGACGTAACTGGAGGGGCATCTGGCTTGGAGACACGCTACCATAGGGAGAGTCTGTTGGAGGTGAGGAACTAGGGCTCTGAGATTTGCACTGTGAAGCCTGGTGCGTTTGGTGTCTCGGCATGATGTACTGGGCTGGGGTGTAGGATGTAGCCCGGAAATACGCGGACCGTGTGTAGCGTAGCTGCGCTCCTTCCGATGCACCGAGAGCCTGCCCAACCTTACCTGGCTGAATTGTGCTACCTGCGTCTGCTTCGACCAGTGCGTGGGAGGGTTGGAATTTAACCCGCCATCCGGCTATGTAGGCGAACCTCACCTATGCGGTAAGCGCTTAAAGGTGCCATGTTAAGCCGGCCCCAAGTGGAAGATTCTGGTACGCTCGGTGGCCAGTATATGCAGAGGCCTGCCTTCTGGTCACTTGGCTCTCAATCGCTCAATCTTCCTTCTGCTCTTACTCAGTGCTGGAGGAGGTGGGAATAACCCGCGCACTGGCCGCCTATTGCATACCCGTTGACAGGAGACCACCAACGTGGCTGCCTGACTGCGTGTAACACGGGGGTCCTGCCCGTACTCCCCGCTCTCACGGTAGGCCGTGGGGAAGTGGGCGCAGGTCTCCTACCTGCCCTCGGGCCCACTGACCTCTTAGCCCCCCCCAAGAATTTTAGGGTAGTACTTGCGGCTTTCCAGCCTTGCTTCCGTGCTGCCTCCTCTAACGTCGCCTCTCCGCTTTCGCTGCCTCCAGCTACCGCTTATGGGGCCGGCCGACACCTCCCACTCGCGGCTCTGGCCCAGGGTCCTTTACCGTCCAGGATCTCTTCCCATGTCCCAATCCTCCTTTTCCCCCGACACTGCTGCTGTCGTGGCTGTCCGTAACCCGCTGCTTGATCTGGGTTTGTTGGTGGGTGATTCTGTAACAGCTGCTCTTCGCGTGAGTGATAGACCAAGGCGCAGCGTGGGTGATGAAACATTAATGACTTTATTCTGTAAGACGAAGACAGACACGAAATACACTTGACTTAATTATACAATAATAACAACGTGTTACTAGGACAGACCTAAACTACGTATACTTATCATTGAAACGAAGAACACTATTGCGAACTAGTGATTCGGCACCGAGACTGAGACTGTAGTACCGTTGTGGTTTTTCGCAACAAACACAGACAACAGCGGACAATCACCCACCAACAAACTATGGTTGAGAATTACAACTCTATCGTCTTAATATGACTTTCTCAATTAGAGAGGGAAAACGCAAACACCTGCCTCTAATTAAGAGCCATTTACCAGGCAACCCAAAACCAACATAGAAACACGCAACATAGATGCCCCACCAAAACTCACGCCCTGACCATCACAACCCATACAAAACAACAAAAACAGGTCAGGAAGTAACACCAAAAAAGATTCAGTTTTCTTTACCTATGAACAATTTGGAATTATCAGTCTCAGAACATGGTCTTATGTTGGGATTTTAATTCAAACTCTGGGTTTAGTCTCCAATTGGCAATCTATTCGCTATATGTGCATTTGGGAAACACACAGTATTTCTGTCTTTGCGCATTCCAGTCAATGTTATAATCAGAGAACACCGTAGCTGGAATTACTTACCTTTCACTAACGAGTAGGAAAACACACAACACCACACTACACACACCACACACACGCACCACACACGATAAACCAGCTCTGCACGTAAAACATGGATCAACCTAAAAAAAAAAATGTAAAGGAGATACGGATCTCTCAAGGGGAAATTACTACATTTGTTGGAAACCAAATTAAAATTTATTCAATTTCCAACAGTTATATTTGATTGTATTATCGAAACCTAGATTTACAGTTGCTGCAACCTATGTCGATACCAAAACTTTTAATTTCCCCCTTTTTCAAGAGCAATATGCAGAAATGCACTCCGCCATTTCCCGGGTTTGCAAAAAATTCTAATATCGCCTAATTTCAGTTTATGTGACAAACAAGCAAGTTAGTGAGAGAATCAGTCCATCTAAACTGCAGGGAATTATGATTTTTTAATAACTAAAAAATTATTGTATTTGCGCTGTTTGAACCTGGTTGTACAAAACAAAAGTACAAGATTACAAAAACAAAAAACTTATAGATGGGAAGCAAGAAAATAGAACACGTAGAACATAACCTAACTTTTTTAGACTTGCTTTCAAATGAGAATGACATATCTATACTCACATTTCTATGAGAATTTTGTTTAAGGTCGCGCTTCAAACATAATGAAATTAGAATAAAATGAATTTCCTGTAAACATAAAGTTACATCTTCCTCCAAACTAGATTTTTCACTTTTCACTGGAACTGCCTAATCTATATTAAGTAGAAAGTAAGGGAGGAAGGAAAGAGCTATCCTTACATGTGTATAGTATCTATTCTATATTACTGAACTGGGTTACAAATTCTTAATCTTTGAAACCAATCTGTACATTCCCTGTAAATCCAGCCTTTTTAAAAAAAGATCTTATTCCGTTTGATTTTTCACTAGCACTTGAACAAAATATAATCAAAGATGCATACATTTTTTTATTTTTTATTTTTCTGAGTTACTGTTCACATAAGAAATCAATCATTTAAATAAATTCATTTAGGCGCCGAATCTATGGGGTTTTTACATGACTGGGAATACAGATTATCAAATCAAATTGGATTTGTCCACTATGTGCCGATAACAATACAGTGAAATGCTTACTTACAAAGCCTTAATCAACAAATGCAGTTCAAGAAATAGAGTTAAGAAAATATTTACTAAATAAACTAAAGTAAAAAAAAAAGTATAAAATCAAAAAAGGTAACACAAGAAATTACATAACAATAACGAGGCTATTACGGGGGACCCAGTACAGATGTCAATGTTGCAGGGGTACAGGGTAGTCATTTATAAGTGCTATGAATAGTATAGATAAAAAGCGAGTGATCAGCAGTGTAAAAAAACACGGGGGCGGGGGGGGGGGTGGGGGGGTAAATAGTCCAGGTTCATTTGATTAATTGTCAGCAGTCTATGGCTTGCTGTGAGGTAGCAGAGAGAACAGTGTATGACTTGGGTGACTGGAGTCTTTGACAATTTTTGGTCTTTCCTCTGACACCGCCTGGTATAGAGGTCCTGGATGACAGGAAGCTTGACCCCAGTGATGTACTGGGCCGTACGCACCATCCACTGTAGCGCCTTACGGTCAGATGCCGAGCAGTTGCCATACCAGGTGGTGATGCAACTGGTCAGGATGCTCTCTGATGGTGTCGCGTATGTAGAACATTTTAAGGATCTGGGGACCCATGCCAAATCTTTTCAGTGACATCTCCTTGATCAGGCTGTTGATTGTGGGCTGGAGTTTGTTCCACTCCTCTCAATGGCTGTGTGAAGTTGCTGGATATTGGCGGGAACTGAAACACGCTGTTCGAAAACACATTGATCCAGAGCATCCCAAACATGCTCAATGGGTGGCACATGGTCTGGTGAGGTATGCAGGCCATAGAAGGAACATTGTCAGCTTCCAGGAATTATCCAGATCCTTGCGACATGGGGGCCGTGCATTATTATGCTGAAGCATGAGGTGATGGCGGCGAATGAATGGCACGACAACGGGCCTCAGGATCACGTCACGGTGACCCATTTGCCACTGATGTCGGTCACGACGCCAAACTGCAGACAGGTCAAGACCCTGTTGTGATTCACCCATACACGCTCTTCACTTACCACCGCATGCCTAGAATCTGGCACTAATACTTTCATAATTCCATGTGATACTTAGAACCCTGCGTGGTTAAGGTTTACATGTGTGATACTTAGAACCCTGGTAAGGGTTACATTGTGATACTTAGAACCCTGGTTAAGGGTTACATTGTGATACTTAGAACCCTGGTTAAGGGTACATTGTGATACTTATGAACCCTGGTTAAGTTACATTGTGATACTTAGAACCCTGGTTATAGGGTTACATTGTGATACTTAGAACCCGAGTTAAGGTTACAATGTGATACTTAGAACCCTGGTTAAGGGTTACATTGTGATACTTAGAACCCTGGTTAAGGTTACATTGTGATACTTAGAACCCTGGTTAAGGGTTACATTGTGATACTTAGAACCCTGGTTAAGGGTTACATTGTGATACTTAGAACCCTGGTTAAGGATTACATTGTGATACTTAGAAACCCTGGTTAAGGGTTACATTGTGATACTTAGAACCCGAGTTAAGGGTACATTGTGATACTTAGAACCCTGGTTAAGGGGTACATTGTGATACTTAGAACCCTGGTTAAGGGTTACATTGTGATACGAGAACCCTGGTTAAGGGTTACATTGTGATACTTAGAACCCTGTGTTAAGGGTTACATTGTGATACTTAGAACCCTGGTTAAGGGTTACATTGTGGATACTTAGAACCCTGGTTATAGGGTTACAGATTTGATACTTAGAACCCTGGGTAAGGGTTACATGTGGATACTTAGAACCCTGGTTAAGGGTTACATTGTGATACTTAGAACCCTGGTTAAGGGTTACATTGTATACTTAGAACCCGGTTAAGGTTTACATTGTGATACTTAGAACCCTGGTTAAGGGTTACATTGTGATACTTAGAACCCTGGTTAAGGGTTACATTGTGATACTTAGAACCCTGGTTAAGGGTTACATTGTGATAATTAGAACCCTGGTTAAGGGTTACATTGTGATCAGTTGTGATTTGTACTTAGAACCCTGGTTAAGGTTACAGTTTTGTGATACTTAGAAACCCTGGTTAAGGGTTACATTGTGATCTTAGAACCCTGGTTAAGGGTTACATTGTGATACTTAGAACCCTGGTTAAGGGTTACATTGTGATACTTAGAACCCTGGTTAAGGGTTACATTGTGATACTTAGAACCCTGGGTAAAGGGTTACATTGTATACTTTAGAACCTGGTTAAGGGTTACATTGTGTACTTAGAAACCCTGGTTAAGGATACATTGTTGATACTCTAGAACCCTGTGTTAGGGGTTACATGTGTACTTAGAAACCCTTAACCAGGGTTCTAAGTATCACAATGTAACCCTTAACCAGGGTTCTAAGTATCACAATGTAACCCTTAACCAGGGTTCTAAGTATCACATGGAATTATGAAAGTATTAGTGCAGATTCTAGGCATGCGGTGGATAAGTGAAAGCGTGTATGGTGAATACAACAGGGTCTTGACCTGTCTGCAGTTTGGCGTCGTGACCGACATCAGTGGGCAAATGGTCACCGTGACGTGATCCTGAGGCCCGTTGTCGTGCCATTCATTCGCCGCCATCACCTCATGCTTCAGCATAATAATGCACGGCCCCCATGTCGCAAGGATCTGGACATAATTCCTGGAAGCTGACAATGTTCCTTCTATGGCCTGCATACTCACCAGACATGTCACCCATTGAGCATGTTTGGGATGCTCTGGATCAATGTGTTTTCGAACAGCGTGTTTCAGTTCCCGCCAATATCCAGCAACTTCACACAGCCATTGAAGAGGAGTGGAACAACACTCCACAGGCCACAATCAACAGCCTGATCAAGGAGATGTCACTGAAAAGATTTGGCATGGGTCCCCAGATCCTTAAAATGTTCTACAGCGACACCATCAAGAGCATCCTGACCAGTTGCATCACCACCTGGTATGGCAACTGCTCGGCATCTGACCGTAAGGCGCTACAGTGGATGGTGCGTACGGCCCAGTACATCACTGGGGTCAAGCTTCCTGTCATCCAGGACCTCTATACCAGGCGGTGTCAGAGGAAAGACCAAAAAATTGTCAAAGACTCCAGTCACCCAAGTCATACACTGTTCTCTCTGCTACCTCACAGCAAGCCATAAGACTGCTGAACAATTAATCAAATGAAAACCTGGGTGTATTATGGGTACAGAGGCCTTCAATGTCGCTTGCATTCTAAATTATAGTTTGGATTCCCTTCAACAGTCCCATCACCGTCCCATGTGGTCCACAGCTCTTCGAGACTGCATCACGGACTCACTGGACACAAGAAGTCCATGTCCGAAGCATGCCTAGTATCTGACAATGAGATGTCAACCACCAGGCTTGTTTCCGAATCGCAAATACGTTCCCTAATAGGGCGGACATGGCCAGAGCCAATGACCCTGATTCTAGTGTGGACCCGACACAAGAATCCCTGGGTGTACTACCGCCGACAGAACAACGTGTGTGTGCTGTGATGTGCACATCTCTAGAGTGTAAGACCACAGAGGTGCTGGTTGGAGTGTCCGGAGAGGAGAACCGGAGGTGAGATTTCAGACAGAACCTTTAGTAACTCCTATGTTTTGTGGATAGTCAATGAGATTAACCATAAAAATATTTTCTGGAGGCCTCCCAGTGGCAACAGCGGTCTTAAAGGCCACAGCATCGCAGTGCTAGATGTGTCACTATACAGAAACCCCTGGTTCGATCCCAGGTGTTATCACAGAGAGCCATAGAGGCGGCGCACAATTGGCCTAGTCGTCGTACTCGGATACCTTGTCCATCAGCGATCTAAGTAACTTCCTTGTGGAGGCCGGGGCAATGCACGCTGACTTGCGGTCGCAGCCCTGTACGTGTTTCCTCTCGACAAGAGCATGAATGCGGGCTTGGCGGGTCGGTATGTTTCGGAGGACCGCAAGCTCTGGGCTTTCCTTTCTCGACCTTCGCTCTCCTGAGTCCGATACGGAGTTGTAACTCAATTGCATAATCATGAAATGGGGAGAAAAGGGGATAAAAGGAATTCTGCCCCAGCCCCATATGGCGACCCTGTGACCCAACCTAACTTCTGGAGATCATACTGACATATATACTAACATAATATCTGTCTGACAGGGACTACCTGCGGTCACATTTGTGTGCTTGGACAGCTGTCCATGGAATTTAATTAATATTCTATCTACACCTCAATGTCGTATGTCCTTCTGCTTTTTTCCACAGTCGCTTGTGGAGGAGAGTGTGGAGGTGGGAATATGTATGGGAGGAGACTGAAAGGAGCTGGGCTGACAGAGAATATCGCCAAAAGCTAAAGGTAAAGTAGTTTTTATAGTGACAGTCCAAATACATTGGTGAAAAGTAACCGTAGATATTATAGTCATAATTTCGAGTAAATATTGAATTAAGGATAAACAATGGATTACAGGACTAAGTATATAAGGGTGGTATTTTATAACCCCCGTTTATTTTACACTGTGAATCTCGCTGTTTTATTATCTATTCATAGTCACTTTATAAATGACTACCTGTACCCCTGCACATTGAACTCTTGTACTGGGTCCACCCTGTATATAGCCTCGTTATTGTTATGTAATTTTCTTGTGTTACTTTTTGATTTTATACTTTTTTTTTTACTTTAGTTTATTTAGTAAATATTTTCTTAACTCTATTTCTTGAACTGCATTGTTGATTAAGGGCTTGTAAGTAAGCATTTCACTGTATTGTATTCGGCACATGTGACAAATCCAATTTGATTTGATATCTGTATTCCCAGTCATGTGAAACCCATAGATTCGGGCCTAATGAATTTATTTAAATTGATTGATTTCCTTATGTGAACAGTAACTCAGAAAAATAAAAAATAAAAAAATGTTGCATCTTGTGATTATTTTTGTTCAGTGTAGTGAAAAATCAACGGAATAAGATCTTTTTTTTAAAAAGGGCTGTATTTACAGGGAATGTAAGATTTGGTTTCAAATTAAGAATTTGTAACCCAGTTCAAGTAATATAGATAGATACTATACACATTAAGGATTAGCTCTTCTCTTCCTCCTCTTTCTACTAATATAGATAGGCAGTTCCAGTGGAAAAGTGAAAAATCTATTTGGAGGAAGATTGTAACTTTTATTGTTTACAGGAAATTCATTTTTATTTCTAATTCATTATGTTTGAAGCGACCTAAACAAATTCTCATAGAAATGTGAGTTATAGATATGTCATTCTCATTGAAAGCAAGTCTAAAAAAGATGTAGGTATGTTCTACGTGTTCTATTTCTATGCTTCCCATTCTTAAGTTTTTGTTTTTGTATCTTGTACTTTTGGTTTTGTACACCAGGTTCAAACAGCTGAAAATACAATATTTTTAGTTATTAAAAAAATATAATTCACTGCAGTTTAGATGGTACAATGATTCTCTCCACTATACTTGCTTGTTTTGTCACATAAACTGAAATTAGGCGAACTATTAGAATTTTTGCAAACCGGGAAATGGCGGAGTGATTTCTGCATATTGCTCCTTGAAAAGGGGGAAATTAAAAGTTTTGTATGAAATAGGTTGCAGCAACTGTAAATATAGGTTCGATAATAATCAAATATAACTGTTGGCATTGAATATTTTATTTGGTTTCAACAAATGTAGTATTTCCCCTTGAGAGATCGTATCTCATTTACTTTTTTTTTTTAGGTTGATCCATGTTTTACAGTGCAGAGCTGGTTCTATCGTGTGTGTGTGTGTGTGTGTGTGTGTGTGTGTGTGTGTTTCCTACTCGTTAGTGAAAGGTAATATTCCAGCTACGGTGTTCTCTGATTATAATTGACTATGCAAAAGACAGAATATGTGTGTTTCCCAAATGGCACTATATAGCGAATAGATTGCCAATTGAGACTAAACCAGAGTTTAATTAAAATCAAACAAAGAACATGTCTTGAGACTGATAATTCCATTGTTCATGGTATAAAATGAATCTTTTGTGTCACGTTCCTGACCTGTTTTCTGTTGTTTTGTATGTGTGTGATGGTCAGGGCGTGAGTTTTGGGTGGGCAGTCTATGTTTGCTGTTTCTATGTTGGTTTTGGGTTGCCTGGTATGGCTCTTAATTAGAGGCAGGTGTTTTGCGTTTTCCTCTAATTGAGAGTCATATTAAGGTAGGTTGTTCTCACTGTTTGTTGGTGGGTGATTGTAGCTGTGTCTGTGTTTGTTGCACCACACGGTACTGTCTCGTCTCGTTCATTCGGTCGTTCCTGTTCATGTGTTCTTCGTTTCATGTAAGTTCGTAGTTTAGGTCTGTCTAGTTCGTTTTGTTATTTTGTATATTTAGTCAAGTGTATTTCGTGTCTGTCTTCATCTTACAATAAAGTCATTATGTATTCATCACCCGCTGCGCCTTGGTCTACTCACTCACCGAAAGAGAGCCGTTACACTTTTGTAACGTATATGCACCCAGCATTGAAAACCCATAGTTTTTTTCACTCTTAGAAAGGAGTCTAAGTAGAACCAGACAGGGGTCTATGGTTTGTCCTCATAGACCGAACATTTTGATTTTATAAAGTATACTACTTTTTCCCACATTTTGTTACGTTACAGCATCATTCTAAAATTGATTAAATTGTCCCCCCCCCCTCATCAATCTAAACACAATACCCCATAATGACCAAGCAAAAAAACTGTTTTTTTGAAATTGTTGCAAATGTATTAAATATAACTACCTGATGTATCACATTTTACATCAGTATTCAGACCTTTTACTCAGTACTTTGTTGAAGCACCTTTGGCAGCGATTACAGCCTTGAGTCTTCTTGGGTATGACGCTACAAGCTTGACCTGTATTTGGGGAGTTTCTCCCCATTCTTCTCTGCAGATCCTCTCAAGCTCTGTCAGGTTGGATGGGGAGGGTCACTGCACTGCTACTTTCAGGTCTCTCCAGAGATGTTCAATAGGGTTCAAGTCCAGGCTCTGGCTGGGCCACTCAAAGACATTCAGAGACTTGTCCCGAAAAGAGGATCGGTGGCAGCTAGTAGGCTAGTAAATCGGGTACACGATATATACCACAGATCACATTCTAGAATGGATTATTTCATTATTTTTAACAGAATTACAGAAACTGTGATGAGCTGTTAGATAGGAGCCATTTATCTAACTGATCGTGCCGTATTGTAATTACACATTTAATTACAGTAATAGGAAGTAGGTGGGGTTTAAACACGTTATTACTACAGGATAAAGAATTTGAGAGATGACTTGGCCTTGGAATAGCACTACTGTTGTGTGTGTGTCCTCTCACATTGCCACCGTTTCAGTTTTTTAAAGGTAATATTGTTTTTTTGCTTGAGGGAGATAACTTGGAGAAGACTAATAATTACACTATAAATACAAAAGTATGTGGACACCCATTCTTATTAGTGGATGTTGGCTATTTCAGCCACACACATTGCTGACAGGTGTATCAAATCGAGCACACAGCCATATTGGGTAAAATGTCAGAGGAGACGAGGTTGTAAATTAGTTCAGATTTTGGGGCAAAATGTCAGAGAAGACAAGGTTGTATATTAGTTCAGATATTTGGGTAAAATGTCAGAAGACGAGGGAAAAGGTAGACAAGATTTTCATGGATTTAATTTCCCTCCCCTAATGTTCCATAGGAGGGGTTTGTCACAGGATGATGTATGTTGGCGACGTGAAGGGGCAGAAGGAACCCTCATACACGCACTGTGGGAATGCCCCGTTGTGCACCCCCTATGGGCCACAGCCTTACAGCGCATGGCCTTGGATCCCAGGTACCTACAGTAGGTCACCAAGACTGTGTCTGCTGAGTGACAAGGCTCAAATAAGAGGGATTAAAAAAAACAAAATGTAAAATACAATGTTTAGGTATTGTTTCTGTGTTAAGACTCGTCCTGAAACATTGGAAGAGCTCTAATGAGCCAGTGTTCACGGAGTGGATGAATCTGTTGATTAAAAAACACATCGTATGAAAACATGTTAGCAAATAGGCTGGGGAAAAAATTATAGAGACAAAAAAGATACGAGAACGATTGTGGGCACATAAAATAATATCATGGCCATGAAATAGCAGATCATTTCTCAGGAAAACATCTCCCTGTATGTGTTTTTATATATATTTTTTTAATATGTTGGTTTTGTGTTAAAGATTTTCTTATTATTATTGTCTATACCCATAAAGAAAATATGTCTCTCGCCCTCCCCCTCTCTCCTGATTTGGTTCTAACCTTTTCTACCCTCTACTGATTGGGTCTAACCTTCCCCCCCCCCTCTCTCTCCTGATTGGTTCTAACCTTTTCCCCCACTCTACAGGTGCTGAATCTGGTCCAATCGTACGTGACTCTGCGTGTTCCACTGCACGTGTCATACGTGTTCCAGTCCCCGGTGGGTGCGGGGGGCTGGCAGCATTTAGACCAGCAGTCTGAGCTCCGCCTCACCTTTGTGTACGATACTGCTATACTGTGGAAGGACGGCATCGGGAGCCCACCGCAGGCTGAGTTACAGGGTGAGAAGAAACAGAGAGTGCGTGGGAGAGGGGCATCTGTGTGAGAGTGAGGGAGGAGGGAGTGCGGGAGGAAGAGAGGGAGGGAGGGAGGGAGGCAGTGAGTGGGTGGGGGAGTGAGGGAGAGAATGTGAGAGGGAGACTGAATACCTATTTATTATACTGTATAGACTGAGTGATACATATTACTATACTGTATAGACTGAGTGATACATATTACTATACTGTATAGACTGACTGATACATATTATGTATACTGTATAGACTGAGTGATACATATTACTATACTGTATAGACTGACTGATACATATTATTATACTGTATAGACTGACTGATACATATTACTATACTGTATAGACTGACTGATACATATTACTATACTGTATAGACTGACTGATACATATTATTATACTGTATAGACTGAGTGATACATATTACTATAGCTGTATAGACTGACTGATACATATTATATACTGTATAGACTGACTGATAATATTATTATACTGTATAGACTGACTGATACTATTATTATTATACTGTATAGACTGACTGATACATATTATTATACTGTATAGACTGACTGATACATATTACTATACTGTTATAGAGACTGATACATATTACTATACTGTATAGACTGAGTGATACATATTTATTATACTGTATAGACTGACTGATACCTATTACTATACTGTATAGACTGACTGATACATATTATTATACTGTATAGACTGACTGATACATATTATTACTACTGTATAGACTGACTGATACATATTATTATACTGTTTAGACTGACTGATACATATACTATACTGTATAGACTGACTGATACATATTATTATACTGTTTAGACTGACTAATACAATATTATATACTGTATAGACTGACTGATACATATTATTATACTGTATAGACTGACTGATACATATTTATTATACTGTATAAGACTGACTGATACATATTATTATACTGTATAGACTGACTGATACATAATATTATATAGACTGATACATATTATTATATAGACTGATATATATTACTATATAGACTGACTAATACATATTATTATACTGTATAGACTGAGTGAATCATATTATTATATAGACTGACTGATACATATTACTATACTGTATGGACTGACTGTCACGACTTCCGCCGAAGTCGGTCCCTGCTTCTTGTTCGGGCGGCGTTCGGCGGTCGACGTCAACGGCTTTCTAGCCATCGCCCGATCCACTTTCTATTTTCCATTTGTTTTGTCTTGTTTTACACACCTGGTTTCAATTCCCCAATGACATGTTCATTATTTAACCCTCTGTTTCCCCATGGTTTTTTGTGAGTGATTGTTTATATGTAAGTTCGGTTCGTTGTTTGTGGGCTTGGTATTACTTCATGTATTTGGACATTTTGAGGAAAGTTCCTTTTGTTACTCATCTCTGCTGTCCTGCGCCTGTGACTCCTCTGCACCAGCTACACCAGAACCTTACAGACTGATACATATTATTATACTGTATAGACTGACTGATATATATTATTATATAAAACTGACTGATATATATTATTATATAAACTGACTGATATATATTATTATATAGACTGACTGATACATATTATTATAGACTGACTGATACATATTAATTATACGTATAGACTGACTGATACATATTATTATATAGACTGACTGCGTCCAATATTATTGGACATGGATATATTGTATGTGTGTGTGTGTGTTGTGTGTGTGTGTGTGTGTGTGTGTGTGTGTGTGTGTGTGTGTGTGTTCACCTGTGCTCTTGATCCTGCCTTCAAAGTTGGCCTCTACAAACAGACCTCTGAAGCGAGCCTTGGTTTTAAAGTTGACCACCAGACGACCCTGCTCGTCGATAGGCATACTGGTGGGGTACAGGGCACCTGCAGAAATGCAAGATTAACTTTTAGATTTGCTATCAATATTCAAAGTAGTTTTTATTTGATTTTGGAAATAATAATCATCTATCCCTTTCACTTTCTCTCTCCGTCCCCCTCCCTCCCTCCCTCACCCCCTCCCGCCCTCACCCCCTCCTACCCTCCCTCCCTCCCTCACCTGCTCACTCCCTCCCCCACCCACTTACTCCCTTCCCCAATCCCTACCTCCCTCACCCGCTCACTTCG
>NW_019943313.1:32294-33472 GCF_002910315.2 Salvelinus sp. IW2-2015
TATAATAATATGTATCAGTCAGTCTATACAGTATAGTAATATGTATCAGTCAGTCTATACAGTATAGTAATATGTATCAGTCAGTCTATATTAAATGTGAATCTTTTAGTCCCCACTTTACTTTTTCCCTTTCTCTTTCCCCTCCTTCCCTACCCAGCATCCTCTCTGTCATCCATGGTGATGTGTGAAGACAACCCTGGCTTGACCTTTAACCTCAGCCTGGTGAGGAGTGAACCCACCTACAACCAGCCTGTCCAGCAGTGGACATTCACATCAGACTTTGCTGTGAGTGTATACCCCAAACCCTAACCCTAGCCCAACCCAAACCTATTTTGACCCAGCCAGTTGGGTTGTTGGGAGTACCCACAACATGAGTTAATCGGTTATGTATTTCTTTACTCTCATGTTGGGATGACCTAGCCGCCGGGTCTTTTTGAACGTAATCCTTACATTATTTTCAGGAGGCGTGGCTTATCAGGGGCGTGGATTTAAGCTAGATATTTTGGGCCACCCGTGAGAGTAAATGTCATTCCTGTTTATTGTGTTTAATTTACATACTGCATATTTTTATTTTCCTTATTTTTTGTTGTTATATAATAATAATTTATTACATATTATAATAAGATATACCACCTTATTGTATCCTAACAATGGGATTTATAGGCTTTTAGGGAAATCATACATTTCTGTAAGCCTCATTGAAACTACAAAAATGTCAATGTACAACCTTAACATATGCAAGTCAGTTAAGAACAAATTCTTATTTTCAATGACGGCCTAGGAACAGTGGGTTACCTGTCTTGTTCAGGGGCAGAACGACACAATTGTCCCTTGTCAGCTCGGGGATTCGAACTTGCAACCTTTCGGTTACTAGCCCAAAGCTCTAACCGCTAGGCTACCCTGCCTAACATGTGTTAACTATACAACAGAACCAATGAAAAGCAATGACATTTACTCTCACATGGTGCGAAAAATAACTATCTAAAACCCACGCCCCTACTAAACTACGAATCCAGTCTTCAGCCAGTAACCTCTAACCCCTAACCCTACCAGCCAGTAACCCTAACCCCTAATTCCTAACCCTACCAACCAGTAACCCCTAACCCCTAACCCTACCAGCCAGTAACCCCTAACCCTACCAGCCAGTAACCTCTAACCCCTAACCCCTAACCCTACCA
>NW_019943313.1:37068-74538 GCF_002910315.2 Salvelinus sp. IW2-2015
TCCCTCCTCCCACTCTCCCTCCCTCACCAGGTCAGTGAACCAGTATCATTAGAGTTCAGTCTCAACACTCAGATATTCCTGCTATCCAAGAGGAACCTATGGCTGTCTGACGGATCCATGGGCTTCGGACAGGAGAGCGACGTGGCCTTCTCAGAGGGTAGGTTACAGCAGACAGCATCCCCTATAGGCAAGGAGGGAGATGACACCTGAACAGGAGGAACAGTCAACCAACTCATTCACACCTGTACAGATGTCGGATCTTAACTTGATCACTATTTTGTAGCGGATAATTTTCCTGATGCATCAGGATATTCAAATGAGCCTCTTCGGTGGCTAAACGTGCGGGGACAGTTGAGTTGTTGGGATCAGGGCTCGCTATCTCAGATAATGTTGTCGCTCACGTTGAGTTGTTGGGATCAGGGCTCGCTATCTCAGATAATGTTGTNTTGTTGGGATCAGGGCTCGCTATCTCAGATAATGTTGTCGCTCACGTTGAGTTGTTGGGATCAGGGCTCGCTATCTCAGATAATGTTGTCGCTCAGGTTGAGTTGTTGGGATCAGGGCTCGCTATCTCAGATAATGTAGTCTCTCACCCAAACGCTATAGACCTAGGTTCTATTATTGCAACATTGAAATTTACACAATGCAGCCGTACACATCAACAACCGTTGTTTTACATAGCTTAATAACACAAGATAGATATTGGTCTCCACTAGGCTAGGACCTACACGTGTCTAGTGTATGTAGAGACTGGATACTTCAGTTTGCATACCGCCCCAACAGGTCCACAGACAATGCAATTGCCATCACACTGCACACAGCCCTATCCCATAGGACAAGAGGAATACCTATGTAAGAATGTTGTTCATTGACTACAGCTCAGCATTCAACACCATAGTACCCTCCAGGCGAATCATCAAGCTGGAGGCCCTGGGTCTAAACCCCGCCCTGTGCAATTGGGTCCTGGACTTTCTGACGGGCCACCCCCAGGTGGGGTAGGTAGGAAACAACATCTCCACTTCGCTGACCCTCAACACTGGGGCCCCACAAGGGTGCTTGCTCAGCCCCCTCCTGTACTCCCTGTTCACCCACGACTGCGTGGCTATGCACACCACCAACTCAATCATCAAGTTTACAGACGACACAACAGTAGTGGGCTTGATTACCAACAACAACGAGACAGCCTACAGGGAGGAGGTGAGGGCACTAGGAGTGTGATGGCAGGAAAACAACCTCTCACTCAATGTCAACAAAACAAAGGAGATGATCGTGGACTTCAGGAAACAGCAGAGGGATCCACATCGAAGGGACAGCAGTGGAGAAGGTAGAAAGTTTTAAGTTCTTGGGCGTACACATCACAGACAAACTGAAATGGTCCACCCACACAGACAGTGTGGTGAAGAAGGCGCARCAGCGCCTCTTCAACCTCAGGAGGCTGAAGAAATTTGGCTTGTCACCCAAAACCCTGACAAACTTTTACAGATGCACAACTGAGAGCATCCTGTCGGGCTGTATCACAGCCTGGTACGGCAACTGCACCGCCCTCAACCGCAAGGCTCTCCAGAGGGTGGTGCGGTCTGCACAATGCATCACTGGGGGCAAACTACCTGCCCTCCAGGACACCTACAACACCTGATGTCACAGGAAGGCCAAAGGGACCATCAAGGACAAGAACCACCCGAGCCAGTGCCTGCTCACACCGCTATCATCCAGAAGGCGAGGTCAGTACAGGCTCATCAAAGCTGGGACCGAGACACTGAAAAACAGCTTCTATCTCAAGGCCATCAGACTGCTAAACAGCAATCACTAACTTAGAGAGGCTGCTACCTACATTGAGACCCAATCACTGAACACTTTAGTAAATGGATCACTAGTCAATTTAAAACTTCTTCGGGATCGGTGTCCCTTCCACGGGACGGTTGAGCTAACGTAGGCTAATGCGATTAGTATGAGGTTGTAAGTAACAAGAACATTTCCCAGGACATAGACATATCTGATATTGGCAGAAAGATTACATTTGTGTTAATCTAACTGCACTGTCCAATTTACAGTAGGTATTACAGTGAAAGAATACCAGGCTATTGTCTGAGGAGAGTGCACAGTTTTGAACGTGAAAAGTTATTAATAAACAAATTAGGCACATTCGGGCAGTCTTGATACAATATTTTGAACAGAAATGCAATGGTTCATGGGATCAATCTAAAACTTTGCACATACACTGATGCCATCTAGTGGCCAAAATCTAAATTGCACCTGGGCTGTAATAATACATTATGGCCTTTCTCTTGCATTTCAAAGATGATGGTACAAAGAAATACAAAATAAAGTTATATTTTTTCTTTGTATTATCTTTTACCAGATCTATTGTGTTATATTCTACTACATTCCTTTCACATTTCCATAAACCTCAAAGTGTTTCCTTTCAAATGGTACCAAGAATATAAATATCCTTGCTTCAGGGCCTGAGCTACAGGCAGTTAGATTTGGGTATTTCATTTTAGGAGAAAATTGAAAAAAAGTGGGTAATTCTTAATTCACAATGCCACTTTAAATAATGTTTACATATCTTACATTACTCATATCATATAAATATACTGTATTATATACCATCTATTGCACCATGCCTATGCCGCTCGGCCATCGTTCATCCATATATTTATTTGTACATATTCTCATTCACCCCTTTAGATTTGTGTGTATTAGGTAGTTGTTGGGGAATTGTTAGATTACTTGTTAGATATTACTGCACTGTCGGAACTAGAAGCACAAGCATTTCGCTACACTCGCGTTAACATCTGCTAACCATGTGTATGCGACCAATAATATTTTGATTTGATTTAGTTTATCCTAAGGTTACACATGAACTGTCAAAATGTAGTTAATTTGTTTCCTGGGGTCATCTAGAGGTTAGCGCTGTTGATCACATATAGGCCTACTGTGTCAGCGTGTGCTTGATTCTGGCCCACGCCCTTCTGCCACAAAGCACTCAATCCCCTGATTGACTTGATGTAGTTAAACATTTCAAATATGGACAGTTCCGGGTTATTTTACCCCCCGATCTTCATAAGAAATGACCATACCAGTCACTTTTGGAGCACATGAATAGTAATCTAACAAAATAATTTGTTTGCAAGCAGGACTAAGGCAGAGGGAAAGAGGCGAAGCAAGAGGTCTCCCTCTCGCCAAAATAAGTCCAGAATAAGCCCAATGCGTTTCCATTAGCTTAATATGCAGACCTGAACTTGTCGCCTGCCTTCCTGCCTTTGGGATGACCCCCATTGTTAGGACGGAAACATGAGCATCTCATCATTATATACAAATATCTGACTAAGGGTAACACCGGCATCTTTTAGGGAGCGGTAATGATATAACCAATTATCATATTGATGGTTGGCGATAATCTAGTGCCATCGATGGTTGCAATAGGCCTCTTGTTATTTGTTTATATTCCAATTGTCACGCCTGCTCCCGCTCGTCCTCTCTGGCGCTCGAGGGTTCCAGGCTGCCCTTCGTTACGCACACCTGTCACCATCATTACTCACACCTGTCACCATCATTACTCACACCTGTCACCATCATTACTCACACCTGTCACCATCATTACGGCTCACACCTGTCACCATCATTACTCACACCTGTTCCAATCATTACGTCGCATGTGTCACCATCATTACTGCACCTGTCACCATCATTACTCACACCTTGTCACCCATCATTACGCGCATGTGTCACCATCATTACTCGCACCTGTCACCATCATTACTCACACCTGTCACCATCATTACTCACACCTGTCACCATCATTACGCACATCAGCACTCATTGGACTCACCTGGACTCCTTCACGTTTTGATTGCCTTCCTTGAAATCTGTCTGTTTCCTCTGTTTCATCCCCGTATCAGCATAATGGATGTTTCCAATTCCCCCTGTCCAGACGCTGTCTGTATTCTGTTCCTGTCCATGGTTATTAAGTGTTCACTCCCTGTCCCTGCTTCTCGTCTCCAGAGTCGATCCTTACACCAATAGGCTACATTCTGTAGACTAACCATTAGTTACATAGTTCAGCTTTAAGGACTAGTTACAAATTTAGTTGGGTAATTTTTACACCTTATAATAAACTGTGACAGCAAACAAAAAGAGCAACAACTTAGTGCATTTAATTTGACATAATTTTTTTTATTTAAGCCTGCCAGCACCATGTTGCAGATGTCCTCCAGCACAGGTAGTCTTCAATGAAGACTGACATCGAACAAAGTTCGTAGGCTGTACAGTTTAAATTACGGCCAATCAAAGGTGACTTAATATCTGTCAATATACTCAATTTCATAAAAAGGTTAAATGGTACTCGAGACAATGGAATCATTTTACAATTTCAATAGCATTAAATGAAAATTAATTTCACAACATAATTTCAAGTACCTGTGATGGTAAAAATATTTATACCAAGCTCCGTATAGCATGTTACTGTACAGCTACTGTGTTACAATTTAGGCGCTTATCGGTGCCATTTTCCACCCTATTACGGGTACGCGTAAAGGGCTACACGGAACATGATTGTTATTGATTATAATCACTACTGAAACGACCGTTGGCTTCTCTTTCTCTCTGCCCACCCCCTTCCCCTCCCCTCCCCTCCCTTCCCCTTCCCCTCCCCTCCCCTTCCCCATCACCCCCTCCAGTGATACTATCTACGGTCTTGTGATGGTGGACCCTGTTCAGAACCTGGGGGACTCTTTCTTCTGCAACATAGAGAAGGTGTACCTGTGCACCGGCGCGGATGGATACGTGCCCAAGTACAACCCCACTAACTTTGAGTTTGGATGTCTGGCTGAATCTCCCTCTCTGCTCTACCACTTCAAGATCTTAGTGAGTATAGCAGACTGTAGTCAGTCAGACTCTCCCTCTCTGCTCTACCTAATACACACCTATACACAACTTAAAATCACATCCTAATAAGCAACTTAAAATCACATCCTAATAAACAACTTAAAATCGCATCCTTAAATAAACACCTAGAAACAACTTAAAATCACATCCTAATAAACACCTAGAAACAACTTAAAATCACATCCTAATAAACACCTAGAAACAACTTAAAATCACATCCTAATAAACAACTTAAAATCGTATCCTTAATAAACACTTATACACAACTTAAAATGACATCCTAATAAACTATCATGACACAAGGCGATACCCAGATGCAGACACAGGAGGCAGATGGTTGGAGTCTTAGAATATTTATTAATCCAATAGGGTAAGGCAAGAGAATGGTCGTGGACAGGCAAAACCAGTTCAGAGTCCAAAAGGCACCAAAGGGCAGGCATAATCAAGGTCAGGGCAGGCAGGATGATCAGGCAGGCGGGAAAGTAGKCCAGTGTCAGGCAGGGGTCAAAACCGGGAAGACTATCACAAAGAGAATAGCAGAAGGAGTACGGGAAAAACACGCTGGTTGACTTGACTAACATACAAGATGAACTAGCGAGAGACAGGAAACACAGGGATAAATACACTGGGGAAAACAAGTGACACCTCAAGGGGGTGGAGACAATAACAAGGACAGGTGAAACAGATCAGGGTGTGACACATTTTTTAAAATCCCATCCTAATAAACACCTAGAAACAACTTAAAATTACATCCCAATAAACAACTTAAATAACATTGTAATAAACACCAAGACACAACTTAAAATGACATCCTAATTAACACTTATACACTACTTAAAATTACATCCTAATTAACACTTATACACTACTTAAAATTACATCCTAATTAACACTTATACACTACTTAAAATTACATCCTAATAAACACCTAAAACCTTTTAAAATTACATCCTAATCAACTACTTCAAATCACATCCTAATAAACGACTTAAAATCACATCCTAATAAACACCTAGAAACAACTTAAAATCACATCCTAATAAACACCTAGAAACAACTTAAAATTACATCCTAAGAAACACCCTAGACACAACTTAAAATCAAGCTATTTATCACATTAGTACAATGTCTGAATCTCCTAATGTAAAATATGCATGTTTTTTCCTTTAATAAATCATGAGGAAGAATACAAAATGAATGTAATGTAGCAACGACAAGAGTGTTAAATTATGAATGTAATGTACTGACGACGAGCGTGTTAAATTATGAATGTAAAGCATCAGAGAGTCCTGTAGAACAGAAAGGACCTGAGAAAGCTTTTTGATTCTGATCTCAGAAAAGATAGATTTAACCCAAAGATGACATTACATCAAGAACTCTCTTCTTGAGAGAGAGAACCTCTCAACGTTAAAACGGTACTGTCTAGTGTTATCACTGCATTTCACTACAGTCAATCTTTATTTTTATCATTCTGTCTGTGTATTCTCTTTGGTGATAATCAATACTCTACTCTCTACTCCTCGTGTGTCCCCACCCCCCCCACTCTCTCCCCTCCTCTTCCTCTCCGCTCCTCCTCTTCCTCCCCCTCCAGGACAAGGCCCAGCCCGAGACTCAGGCCCGTGGGTTTGGTGACGTGGAATTTAATGCAATGTTGGCTGCAGATGACCCCTCAACTCTCTCTCTGGTCAGACAGCCTGGAACAGACGGATTCAGACTGGACTCTACGGCCATGTTCCAGGTACTGTACTGTACTATGAGTACACGGTACCTGTAGTTATTATACTGCGCTGTGCTCATACTATAGTATACTGACTGTACGTACTTCTCTACTATAGTATACTGTACGTACTATACTGTATTTCTCTAACTATAGTTATACTGTACTACTTACTGTTCTCTACTATAGTATTCCTGTACTTACCTATCTTTCTCTACATGTAACTGTACTTACTGTACTTATCTCTACTTAGTATACTGTACTTACTGTAGTAACTGTTACTGTTCTCTACTATAGTATACTGTACTGTATGTAGTATACGGTACTTTCTCTTACTATTAGTTATACTGTACTGTAGTGTATTATACTCACTGTGTTCTACAATAGTACAACTACCACTGTACTGTGCTCTACTATAGTATACTTGTGCTGTGTGTACGCGTACTGTTCTCTACTATAGTACACTGTAGTTGTCTCTACTATACTTTACTGTGCCCTACTATAGTGCACTGTACTGTGTTCTGCCTAAGTATACGTACGTTACTGTGCTCTGACTATACTGTACCGTGCTCTAATATAGTATACTGTACCGTGTTCTGCTATAGTAGTACTGTACTCTACTATAGTATACTGTACTGTACTGATGTGTTATTTACTATAGTATCACTGTACTGTGTCGACATAGTATACTGTACTGTGTTCTGCTATACTATACTGTACTGTTTGTGTGTCTGCATTAATAGTACTCACTGTCACTATGTTATACATGTACGTTGTCTCTGCTATAGCTCCTATACTGTACGTAATGTGCTCTACTATAGTATACGTCCGACTACTCTACGGTATAGTATACTGTACTCTACTATAGTATACTGTACTGTACTGTGCTCTACTATAGTATAGTATACTATACTGTGTTCTGCTATAGCATACTGTATTGTAAAAAATCAAATCAAATTGAATTTTATTGGTCACATACACATGGTTAGCAGATGTTAACGCGAGTGTAGCGAAATGCTTGTGCTTCTAGTTCCGACAGTGCAGTAATTTCTAACAAGTAATCTAACAATTCCCAACAACTACCTAATACACACACATCTAAAGGGGTGAATGAGAATACAGTTGAAGTTGGAAGTTTACATACACTTAGGTTAGTTTTTCAACCACTACACACATTTCTTGTTAACAAACTATAGTTTTAGCAAGTCGGTAATAAATAAAATGCAAGTCGGTAAACAATAAATGCAGCCTCAGGATATATGGTTTCCAGTTTACATAGAGTCCAGTGATGTTCCTTGAGGGCCGTCTTTGTGTCTGCTTGAGGGGGAATGTACACCACTGTGACTAAAACTGACTAGAATTCCCTTGGGAGGTAAAATGGCCGGCATTTGATTGTAAGGACTTCTAGGTCGGGTGAGCTGAAGGACTGTACTGTGCTCTACTGTAGTATACTGTAATGTGCTCTACTATATTATACTGTAATGTTCTCTACAGGGTGGCAGGTAGCCTAGTGGTTAGAGCGTTGGGCCAGTAACTGAAAGGTTGCTGGATTGAATCCCAGAGCTGACAAAGTAAAAATGTGTCTTTCTGCCCCTGAACAAGGCAGTTAACCCGCTGTTCCTAGGCCGTCATTGAAAATAAGAACTTGTTCTTTACTGACTTGCCTAGTTAAAAATATATATATATATAGTATACTGTGCTCTATTATAGTGTACTCTGCTTTAATATAGTGTTCTACTATATTGTGCTGATTGGCTGACAGCCGTGATATATCAGACCGTATACCACGGGTATGACAAAACATTTATTTTTACTGCTCTAATTACTTTGGTAATCAGTTTATAATATCAATAAGGCACCTCGGGGGTTTGTGGTATATGGCCAATATACCACGGTTAAGGGTTGTGTCCAGGCACTCCGCTTCCGTCGTGCTTAAGAACAGCCCTTAGCTGCGGTATATTGGCCATATACCACACCTCCTCGGGCCTTATTGCTTAACTATAGCATTTTGGACTGAAACTCTTCACTTATTCTGTGTACCAGATAGCTAGATAGTTATGTTGTATACCAGATACTTATGTTGTATACCATATAGTTATGTTGTGTACCAGATAGCAAGATAGAATTCTTCAAATACACAGAAAATAATTATTTATATAACAAATAATCAAAAACACATTTATTTGAACCCAAGTGTGCAGACAACACACTCTAACCTCTAACCTCCTGTCCCAGGTGGCTGCGGGTCGTGAGTGGTTCATCCACACCATCTACACCATCCGCTCCAAAGACAACGCCAACCACGGCATCGGCAAGAGGAGCCTCGAGTACCACCACTCCCTGGTCGCCACGGGCAACGACCTCTCCATTACCCCCAGGGTCAAAGGTCAAGGTCACCGTGTGAGGAGGTCAGCCAGTGGATTGGTCGGAGCGGCGGTCCCCGACGTGGCCGATGACATTGGAGCAGACAACAACCGTGGCACCAACATCATGCACATCGCCTTGGACCGTACCGAGAGGAGGGCGGCAGCGGGGGTGGAGCTGTACGCCGACCGTCTGGAACCAAGAGAGCTGAGCAGGGGGGAGGGGGAGGAGGGGTTGCCGACGGTGGTGGGGGGGCTGGTGGGAATGCTGCTCACCTTCCTCCTCATCATCATCCTCGTCCTGGTGGTCCGGTACAGACAGAAGGAGGAGAGGAAAGAGAGGGTGAGGTGGTCGGCGAGCACGGAAGCGATGATGGTGGCGAGGATGGACGACTGCAGCAACAGCTCAGAGGTCTAAGAGAGATGGACGGATTGAAAAAAAAATGGACAGAGTTTTGAGGAGTATTTGAGCTTTTGTAATGTGTTACCCCCCCCATGATTTTTGTACACTGTTACTGGAGGATTTTTGAAAGCTCCTTCTCGTGGCTGCTCAGTAAGTCAAGTGATTGAAAAGCTTCATCCTTGTATATTTAAACTCTCCCATTTAAAACACCTATAAAAGAACAACTGTGCTGCAATCAGTTTTGTGGTTTTAAAGACAGCTCCTCCTTTTGATAAATGTCATGGTTTTACTTTTCCTTGTAGCTGTTGTGTTGCAAGTGCCTCAAGCAGCTACACATAGACCAATGGGGGCTCTCCTTAAACAGCTATCTAGTGTCTTGACCAATGGGGGCTCCTCCTTAAATTCAGCTATCTAGTGTCTTGACCAAATGGGGGCTCTCCTTAAACAGCTATCTAGTGTCTTGACCAATGGGGGCTCTCCTTAAACAGCTATCTAGTGTCTTGACCAATGGGGGCTCTCCTTAACAAGCTATCTAGTGTCTTGACCAATGGGGCTCTCCTTAAACAGCTATCTAGTGTCTTGACCAATGGGGCTCTCCTTAAACAGCTATCTAGTGTCTTGACCAATGGGAGCTATCCTTCAACAGCTATCTAGTGTCTTGACCAATTGGGGCTCTCCTTCAACAGCTATCTAGCGTCTTCTGCTAAATGACTTAAATGTAAATGTAATGTAAAATGTTGACCAATGGGAGCTCACCACCACACATATAGCTAGAGTCTTGACCAATGGGAGCTATCCTTCAACAGCTATCTAGTTTCTTGACCAATGGGGGCTCTCCTTCAACAGCTATCTAGTGTCTTGACCAATGGGAGCTCTCCTTCAACATATAGCTAGAGTCTTGACCAATGGGCGCTATCCTTCAACAGCTATCTAGTGTCTTGACCAATTGGAGCTCTCCTTAAACATATGGCCAGAGTCTTGACCAATTCGAGCTCTCCTTCAACATATAGCTAGAGTCTTGACCAATGGGCGCTATCCTTAAACAGCTATCTATTGTCTTGACCAATTGGGGCTCTCCTTCAACAGCTATCTATGTCTTGGCCAATGGAGCTGCTCCTTCAACATATAGCTAGAGTCTGTGACCAATGGGAGCTCACCACCAACATATAGCTAGAGTCTTGACCAATGGGAGCTATCCTTCAACAGCTATCTAGTGTCTTGACCAATGGGGGCTCTCCTTCAACAGCTATCTAGTGTCTTGGCCAATGGGAGCTCTCCTTCAACATATAGCTAGAGTCTTGACCAATGGAGCTCACCACCAACATATAGCTAGAGTCTTGACCAATGGGAGCTATCCTCTCAACAGCTATCTAGGTCTGACCAATGGAAGTTCTCCTTCCCAGCTATCTAGTGTCTTGGCCAATGGGAGCCCTCCTTCAACAGATATTTAGTGTATTAACCAATGGGAACTGTCCTTCAACAGATAGCTAGTGTATTGACCAATGGGAGCTCTCCTTCAACAGACATTTAGTGTCTTGACCAATGGAAGTTCTCCTTCAACAGCTATCTAGTGTCTTGGCCAATGGGAGCTCTCCTTCAACAGATAAGTGCTAGAGTCTTGACCAGTTGGAGCTCTCCTTCAACAGATACCTAGAGTCCTGACCAATGGGGCTATCCTTCAACAGATATCTAGTGTATTGACCAATGAGAGCTGTCCTTTAACAAAAATTTGTGTCTTGACAATGGGAGCTGTCCTTCACCAGATATTTAGTGTCTTGACCAATGGAAGCTCTCCTTCAACAGATAGCTAGTGTCTCCACCAATGGGGAGTTATCATAAAACAGGTAGCTAGTGTCCTACCAATGGGGAGTTATCATAAAACAGATAGCTAGTGTCTCCACCAATGGGGTTATCATAAAACGATAGCTAATGTCTCAACCAATGGGGAGTTATCATAAAACAGATAGCTAGTGTCTCCACCAATGGGGAGTTATCATAAAACAGATAGCTAATGTCTCCACCAATGGGGAGTTATCATAAAACAGATAGCTAATGTCTCCACCAATGGGGAGTTATCATAAAACAGATAGCTAATGTCTCCACCAATGGGGAGTTATCAATAAACAGATAGCTAGTGTCTCCACCAATGGGGAGTTATCATAAAACAGATAGCTAGTGTCTCCACCAATGGGGAGTTATCATAAAACAGGTAGCTAATGTCTCCACCAATGGGGAGTTATCATAAAACAGATAGCTAGTGTCTCCACCATGGGGAGTTATCATAAAACAGATAGCTAGTGTCTCCACCAATGGGGAGTTATCATAACAGGTAGCTAATGTCTCCACCAATGGGAAGTTATCATAAAACAGGTAGCTAGTGTCTCCACCAATGGGGATTTTATCATAAAACAGGTAGCTATGTGTCTCCACCAATGGGAGTATCATAAAACAGGTAGCTAATGTCTCCACCAATGGGGAGTTATCATAAAACAGGTAGCTAGTGTCTCCACCAATGGGGAGTTATCATAAAACAGGTAGCTAGGTGTCTCCACCAATGGGAGTTATCATAAAACAGGTAGCTAGTGTCTCCACCAATGGGGAGTTATCATAAAACAAATAGCTAATGTCTCCACCAATGGGAAGTTATCATAAAACAGGTAGCTAGTGTCTCCACCAATGGGGAGTTATCATAAAACAGGTAGCTAGTGTCTCCACCAATGGGGAGTTATCATAAAACAGGTAGCTGTGTCTCCACCAATGGGAGTTATCATAAAACAGGTAGCTAATGTCTCCACCAATGGGGAGTTATCATAAAACAGGTAGCTAATGTCTCCACCAATGGGGAGTTATCATAAAACAGGTAGCTAATGTCTCCACCAATGGGGAGTTATCATAAAACAGGTAGCTAGTGTCTCCACCAATGGGGAGTTATCATAAAACAGGTAGCTAATGTCTCCACCAATGGGGAGTTATCATAAAACAGGTAGCTAGTGTCTCCACCAATGGGGAGTTATCATAAACAGATAGCTAATGTCTCCACCAATGGGGAGTTATCATAAAACAGGTAGCTAATGTCTCCACCAATGGGGAGTTATCATAAAACAAATAGCTAATGTCTCCACCAATGGGAAGTTATCATAAAACAGGTAGCTAGTGTCTCCACCAATGGGAAGTTATCATAAACAGGTAGCTAGTGTCTCCACCAATGGGGAGTTATCATAAACAAATAGCTAATGTCTCCACCAATGGGAAGTTATCATAAAACAGGTAGCTAGTGTCTCCACCAATGGGGAGTTATCATAAAACAGGTAGCTAGTGTCTCCACCAATGGGAGTTATCAAAAACAGGTAGCTAGTGTCTCCACCAATGGGAGTTATCATAAAACAGGTAGCTAGTGTCTCCACCAATGGGGAGTTATCATAAAACAGATAGCTAGTGTCTCCACCAATGGGAAGTTATCATAAAAGATAGCTAGTGTCTCCACCAATGGGGAGTTATCATAAAACAGGTAGCTAATGTCTCACCAATGGGGAGTTATCATAAAACAGGTAGCTAATGTCTCCACCAATGGGGAGTTATCATAAAACAAATAGCTAATGTCTCCACCAATGGGGAGTTATCATAAAACAGATAGCTAGTGTCTCCACCAATGGGGAGTTATCATAAAACAGGTAGCTAATGTCTCCACCAATGGGGAGTTATCATAAAACAAATAGCTAATGTCTCCACCAATGGGAGTTATCATAAAACAGATAGCTAGTGTCCCACAATGGGGAGTTATCATAAAACAGATAGCTAATGTCTCCACCAATGGGGAGTTTATCATAAACAGGTAGCTAATGTCTCCACCAATGGGGAGTTATCTAATAAACAGGTAGCTAGTGTCTCCACCAATGGGGAGTTATCATAAAAACAGGTAGCTATGTCTCCACCAATGGGGAGTTATCATAAACAGGTAGCTAATGTCTCCACAATGGGGAGTTATCATAAAACAGGTAGCTAATGTCTCCACCAATGGGGAGTTATCATAAAACAGTGTAGCTAATGTCTCCACCAATGGGAGTTATCATAAAACAAATAGCTAATGTCTCCACCAATGGGGAGTTATCATAAAACAGATAGCTAGTGTCTCCACCAATGGGGAGTTATCATAAAACAGGTAGCTAATGTCTCCACCAATGGGGAGTTATCATAAAACAGGTAGCTAGTGTCTCCACCAATGGGGAGTTATCATAAAACAGATAGCTAATGTCTCCACCAATGGGGAGTTATCATAAAAACAGGTAGCTGTATGTCTCCACCAATGGGGAGTTATCATAAAACAGGTAGCTAGTGTCTCCACCAATGGGGAGTTATCATAAAACAGGTAGCTAGTGTCTCCACCAATGGGGAGTTATCATAAAACAGATAGCTAGTGTCTCCACCAATGGGGAGTTATCATAAAACAGGTAGCTAGTGTCTCCACCAATGGGGAGTTATCATAAAACAGGTAGCTAGTGTCTCCACCAATGGGGAGTTATCATAAAAACGATAGCTAGTGTCTCCACCAATGGGGAGTTATCATAAAACAGATAGCTAGTGTCTCCACCAATGGGGAGTTATCATAAAACAGGTAGCTAATGTCTCCACCAATGGGGAGTTATCATAAAACAGGTAGCTAATGGTCTCCACCAATGGGGAGTTATCATAAAACAGAGTAGCTAGTGTCTCCACCAATGGGGAGTTATCTAAAACAGATAGCTAGTGTCTCCACCAATGGGGAGTTATCTAAAACAGGTAGCTAATGTCTCACCAATGGGGAGTTATCATAAAACAGGTAGCTAATGTCTCCACCAATGGGAAGTTATCATAAAACAGGTAGCTAATGTCTCCACCAATGGGAGTTATCATAAAACAGGTAGCTAGTGTCTCCACCAATGGGAAGTTATCATAAACAGGTAGCTAATGTCTCCACCAATGGGGAGTTTCATAAAACAGATAGCTAGTGTCTCCCAAATGGGGAGTTATCATAAAACAGGTAGCTAGTGTCTCCACCAATGGGAGTTATCATAAAACAGGTAGCTAATGTCTCCACCAATGGGGAGTTATCATAAAACAGGTAGCTAGTGTCTCCACCAATGGGGAGTTATCATAAAACAAATAGCTAATGTCTCCACCAATGGGAAGTTATCATAAAACAGGTAGCTAGTGTCTCACCAATGGGGAGTTATCATAAAACAGGTAGCTAATGTCTCCACCAATGGGGAGTTATCATAAAACAGGTAGCTAGTGTCTCCACCAATGGGGAGTTATCATAAAAAGCAGTAGCTAATGTCTCCACCAATGGGGAGTTATCATAAAACAGGTAGCTAAGTCTCCACCAATGGGAAGTTATCATAAAACAGATAGCTAGTGTCTCCACCAATGGGGAGTTATCATAAAACAGGTAGCTAGTGTCTCCACCAATGGGGAGTTATCATAAAACAGGTAGCTAGTGTCTCCACCAATGGGGAGTTATCATAAAACAGGTAGCTAATGTCTCCACCAATGGGGAGTTATCATAAAACAGATAGCTAGTGTCTCCACCAATGGGAGTTATCATAAAACAGGTAGCTAATGTCTCCACAAATGGGGAGTTATCATAAAACAGGTAGCTAATGTCTCCACCAATGGGGAGTTATCATAAAACAGGTAGCTAGTGTCTCCACCAATGGGGAGTTATCATAAAACAGGTAGCTAGTGTCTCCACCAATGGGGAGTTATCATAAAACAAATAGCTAATGTCTCCACCAATGGGGAGTTATCATAAAACAGGTAGCTAGTGTCTCCACCAATGGGGAGTTATCATAAAACAGGTAGCTAGTGTCTCCACCAATGGGGAGTTATCATAAAAAAGGTAGCTAGTGTCTCCACCAATGGGGAGTTATCATAAAACAGGTAGCTAATGTCTCCACCAATGGGGAGTTATCATAAAACAGGTAGCTAATGTCTCCACCAATGGGGAGTTATCATATAAAACAGATAGCTAGTGTCCTCACCATGGGGAGTTATCATAAAACAGGTAGCTAATGTCTCCACCAATGGGAGTTATCATAAACAGGTAGCTAGTGTCTCCACCAATGGGGAGTTATCATAAACAGGTAGCTAGTGTCTCCACCAATGGGGAGTTATCAAAACAGATAGCTAGTGTCTCCACCAATGGGGAGTTATCATAAAACAAATAGCTAGTGTCTCGACTCATGGCTGGGGAACTCTCATTCAACAGATAGCTGTAGTTATTGGCCAATGGGGAGCTCTCATACAACAGATAGCTAGTTTATTGACCAATGGGGAGCTCTCATACAACAGATAGCTAGTTTATTGACCAATGGGGAGCTCTCATACAACAGATAACTATTGTCTCAACCAATGGGGACGCCTCGTTCAATAGAGCGCACATTTCATAGAAGGGCAACAATACATATAGATGGCATGTTGCTGCTGGATTGTTTATAATAGCAATAAGGCACAAGGGAATGTGGTATGTGGCCAATATACCACGGTTAAGGGCTGTTCTTTAAGCACGACGCAACGCGGCCTGGACACAACCCTTAGCCGTGGTATATTGGGCATATATCACAAGCCCCCCCCCGAGGTGCCTTATTGTTATTATAACCTGGTTACCAACGTAATTAGAACAGTAAAAACAAATGTTTGGTCATACCTGTGGATATAGCACGGCTGTCAGCCAATCAGCATTCAGGGCTCGAACCACCCAGTTTATAATTTGTAATAGAGATGTATCTGTAGAATATTTACTGTGTATTGGAAGAGTTTACTTCCTCGCTTCTGTCACATTTGCTACTGTGGGAGTCATGTTCAGGACTCTGCATWGCATTTTATTTCACTGCCTGTGTCTGTTTTCATTTTCATATTGTTCAAAATACACTGGATGTTGTTTAGAAAAAGTCAAACTGTGAAGTGAACACTGGATAAGTCAAGAGAGATACATTTCTTAAAGCCACAAATCTGTACTTTGTACTTGTTTTGATATTCAGCTGAGGGATGTGACATGCAGGGGACATGTGGGATTTTCTCAAGACTGACTTGGTGACCAGCTGGCTAGAACACAGGAGTATTATCCTTATACACAATACAGTATTTCATCACTCTCTACATCTGCACCTGAAGAGATTCACCACTTGTCTTCACCATGTCTGCATTACATAGGGAATAGGGTGCCATTTGGGATACAACCTGAACCTGAGAGTATTCTATGATATAACTGACTGTACCTGGGTTCAGTCGAATGTTTGGAGGACCGGTAAATCATATCTTTCAAGTCTTTGTCTATCGTTGTGGTTATCAAGGATATCTGCCAATGGATTTGTTCTGGGATTGAGGCATACTGTATTTATCAGTCCCCATTATTGACCAATCATCAGTAGGCCTAGCAGTTAGTTACGTACCATTTTGACCCTATAGGATTAGGACAGTCCTTTATTCACCAGACAGAGCTCTGATGAGGCGGCAGGTAGCCTACTGGTTAGAGTGTTGGGCAAGTAACCAAAAGGTTACTTGATCGACATCCCCGAGCTGACAAGGTAAAATAAATATGTCGTTCTCCCCCTGAACAAGGCAGTTAACCCATTGTTCTCTGGTAGGCCGTCATTGTAAATAAGAATTTGACTTGCCTAGTTAAATAAAGGTTTAAAAAAAATATCTATATTATGCCCACAGTCATAAAGCCTCAGAGTTGGAGTGTTGATCTAGGATCAGTTTAGTCTTTTAGATCATAATGAGTAAGACTACAGGCACAGCGAAGACCTGATCTCCTAGACTCATATGAGTAAAGACTTAACTGGACAGGACAAGACCTGATCCTAGGATCATAAATGAGTAAGACTGACATGGACAGTGGAAGACCTGATCCTAATCATAATGAGAGAGACTACCATGGAACAGGGTAAGACTCCTGTTCCTAGATCATAATGAAGTAAGACTACATGGACAGGGAAGACCTGTTCCTAGACATAATGAGTAAGACTATCATGGACAGGGAAGACCTTGATCCTAGATAATAATGAGTAAGACTACATGGACAGGAAGACTCGATCCTAGATCATAATGAGTAAGACTACATGGACAGGGAAGACCTGATCCTAGATCATAATGAGTAAGACTACATGGACAGGAAGACATGATCCTGATCATAGAGTAAGACTACATGGACAGGGAAGACCTGATCCTAGCATCATAATGAGTAAGACTACATGGACAGGGAAGACCTGATCTAGACATACATGTAGTAAGACTACATGGACAGGGAACCTGTTCCTAGATCAGCCCCCCTACCCAAGAGGCGTTCTGAATATGGCCCGGATATAAACACACAGCAGCGGGCTTGGTTCAATGCACACCTCAAATATAAAATAACCAAATGCACTTTTTTTTAATATATATAAAAGGCACATTTCTCACATGTATGTATCAATCCAACTATGGCAATAGTAATCTATAAGAAACACACCGAATACAACACCGTTCAAGGGGGGGGTCTGACGTGAATACACACCGTTAAGTGGGGGTCTGCGTGAATTACACACCTTAAGGGGGGGTCTGAGTGAATACAACACCGTTAAGGGGGAGGCTACTCCTCGGACGTGAAAATACCACGACCGCGGTTATACGTTCTATTGAAATACAGCGGCGGTCCCTTCTGTTTCTCAGTTTATTGACGGTGAGATACCCAGCGAGCCGTTAACCGAGGGCGCGGACGCAGCGAGTCTATATCTTATCTCGCTAACGTGAGCTCTTTCAAGCTCTCAATTACCTCCCACAACCTAATCCTGCGGCTCATAACATCAAGCATGTTCCGTCCTCCCGCTGACGTGAATTACACACGCGTTAAGGGGCGGGCGCTCTGCGTGAATACCACACCTCGTTAAGGCTGGGTGAGTTTCTCCCCTATTTTCTTTGTCTGACGAGTCGAATTTACACACCTCGTAAGGGGCCGGAGTGGAAGATCTCCATGAACTACCGATACCACCGCTAGTAGCCTGGTGGAGTTGACCTACGGACGTGAAATACGCACATCACGCTTTAGCGTCGGGCTGAGTTTCGCAGTGCAGAATCAACACCGTTAAGGGGGGGTGGTTTGAACGTGAATTACACACCGTTAAAGGGGGGGGGTCTGACGTGAATAGCACACCGCTAAGGGGGGGTCTCGACTGTGAAACACACCCGTTAACGGGCGGGGTCTGACGGAATTACACACCGTTAAGGGGGGGGGTCTGAGTGTAATACACACCGTTTAATGGGGGTTTCTGACAGTGATACACCACCTTAAGGGGGGGGTCTCGACTGTGAACCACACCCGTTAAGGGGGGGGGACTCTGACGTGACATACACAACGTTAAGGGGGGGTCTGCGTGAATACACGACCGGTTAAGGGGGGGTCTTCTGACGCTGAATACACACACCGTTTAAGGGGGGGAGTTAACGTTAGGGGGTCGCGTGAATCACCACCGTTACGGGGGGGGTGTTCTGTACTGTGAAATACACCACGTTAAGGGGCGGTCTATCCAGTGAATACACACCGTTAAGGGGGGTCTGACGTGAAATCTACACCTTGAAGGGGGGGTCTGACGTGAATACACACCGTTTAACGGCGGGTCCGCGTGTCTGACGTAATACACACCGTGAAGGGGGGGGGTCTGACGTGAATACACACCTTAAGGTGGGGGTAGTGGGTTACGTGATATACACACGTATACAGGGCTATCTGACACACGAGGGAAATACTACACGTAAGGGCGGTGTTTCGTGTTCCAATACACCACTTCGACAGGGTCGGAATCTCTGACGTGCAATTAACACCACCGTTAAGGGTGTCTGGACGTTGAACAACAGCACCTAAGGGGGGGCTCTGACTTAGGAAAGACACACCTATAAAGGCGCTGGTTGCTGCGTGTGCAATATGCCCACCACGCCTAAGGGCCGGGGTTCTGACTCGTGACTACACACGTTACCAGGGGGGGCGGTCTACGTGAATTTAGCACACCCGTTAAGGGGGGCTCTGCACGCTGAATCCACCGTAAGGGGGCGGGTCTGACGTGAATGACACCACCTTTAAGGTGGGCTCTGACCCGTGAATTAACCACCTTAAGGGTGGGTCTGACGTGGATTACTAACACCGTTAAGGGGCGGTGACTGAGTATCCGTCTGACTGAATACAACCAGTTAGGGGGGCGCTTGACTAGTGTAATACACACCTGTCTAAGGGGGGGGGTGGATCTGACGTGAATACAACAACCGTTAAGGGGGGGGGTCTCGATGAATACACAACCGTTTAACGGGGTGGGGGGGGTCTGACGTGAATACACACCGTTAAGGGGGGGTCTGACGTGAGTGATGCTGATGTTATATAATGTTACCTCCGAGTGTACGGACGACTTCAGCACCAAGGTTTAAACTTGATATTCGATGTATATCTTTCATGAATGAGTATTTATGGTTGTATTTATGAATAACAATGTGTCGGGGAGTGGCGTGTGCGATTTCAACACTTTACTTTTTTTGTAACAATCCCCCCCAAAAAAATAAATATGTTCTGCAAAATGAGTAGGCTGATTTTTTAAATATATATATATATATTTTTTTTTAAACAGTTCAATCAATTGTATGAATCAGTTATGTTCTTATAACTGAAGGATGAGCAACTCCAGTTCTCAGGGACCTGATTAGAATCACCCTTTTGCCCCAGCTAACACCAGACTCCAATATTAAACTAATCATGGTCTTCAGTTTAGAATGCAATTACTTTCATTGGGTTGTGCGTTAGCTATAAGGCTGGGGGGGGGGGGTAGTGTGACACCAATCAGGCCTTGAGGACTGGAGTTGCTCAACGCTCTTATATACTGTAGCTATTAGATAAGCTTCAGTAGCCCTTGGCCTACCAGTTTAGTAATACATTTTATGCAGGACAAGGGAATTTTACAGATCAGCAGAGAAGCCTAAAATTACTTATCTTTAACACTAGCTCTAATTTTAAAGACAAAAATATAAACGTTATTCAAATTGGCCTACATCTCTGCAGTTTACAGCCTATAGACCAGGGGTATTCAACTTTACTCTACGAGGTCCGGAGCCTGCTTGTAATGGGTCCTATGTGTGGCTGGTGTAGAGAGTCAGGCGCAGGACAGCAGATATGAGTAAACAACGTACTTTTACTCAAAAATGTCAAATATACAAAGTAACAAATACACGCACACCATGACAGACCGAAAATACAATAAACAATCACTCACAAAAAACCATGGGGGAACAGAGGGTTAAAAATAAAACAGTAATTGTGGGATTGAAATCAGGTATGTAAAACAAAGACAAAACAAATGGAAAATGAAAAGTGGATCGGCAGCGGTGATCGGTGACGTCGACCGCCGACCGAACAAGGAGAGGGACCGACTTCGGCGGAAGTCGTGACAGTACCCCCCCCCCCCCCCCAGACGCGCGGCTCCACCGACCTCGGGGACGACCCGGAGGACCCGGAGGACGAGGCGCAGGGCGATCCGGATGGAGACGGTGGAAATCCCGCAGCAACGAAGGGTCCAGGACGTCCTCCACCGGCACCCAGCATCTCTCCTCCGGACTGTACCCCTCCCACTCCACAAGGTACTGAAGGCCCCTCGCCCAATGCCTCAAGTCCAGGATAGCTCGAACAGCATACGACGGGGCCCCCTCGATGTCCAGAGGGGGCGGAGGAACATCCCGCACCTCAGCTTCCTGGAGTGGACCAGCCACCACCGGCCTGAGGAGAGACACATGGAACGAGGGATTAATACGATAATCTGGGGGAAGCTGTAACCTGTAGCACACCTCGTTCAGTCTCCTCAGGACTTTAAATGGCCCCACAAACCGCGGACCCAGCTTCCGGCAGGGCAGGCAGAGGGGCAGGTTTCGGGTCGAGAGCCAGAACCGGTCTCGCTGCGGTGACGGTCAGCGCCCTCTTTTTGCCGCCTCACGGCCTGTTGTAGGTGCACATGGGCGGCGTCCCAGGTCTCCTCCGAGCACTTGAACCATTCGTCCACCGCAGGAGCTTCGATCTGGCTCTGATGTCACGGTGCCAGAACCGGCTGATACCCCAGTACGCACTGGAAGGGAAAGAGGTTAGTGGAGGAGTGGCGGAGTGAGTTTTGGGCCATCTCTGCCCAGGGGATGAACGCCGCTCACTCCCCCGGCCGGCCCTGGCTGTAACTGTACCTCACAGTTATCTGATTTAAGCCCCGATAGTCAATACATGGGCGCAGACCCCCCTCCTTCTTCTTCACAAAAAAGAAACTCGAGGAGGCGGGGGAAGTGGAGGACCGAATGTACCCCTGACGCAGGGATTCGGAGACATATGTTTCCATAGCCACCGTCTCCGCCTGTGACAGAGGATACACGTGACTCCTGGGAAGTGCAGCGTCTACCAGGAGATTTATCGCACAATCCCCCCGTCGATGGAGTGGTAATTGAGTCGCCTTCTTTTTGGAGAAGGCGAGAGCCAAATCAGCATATTCGGGGGGAATGCACACGGTGGAGACCTGGTCTGGACTTTCCACCGTAGTAGCACCTACGGAAACCCCTAAACACCTCCCCGAGCACTCTCGCGACCACCCTGTGAGAGCCCTCCGTTGCCATGAAACAGTGGGGTCATGACAAGCTAACCAGGGTAGGTCTAGCACCACGGGAAACGCAGGAGAGTCAATGAGAAAAAGACTGATTATCTCCGTGTGACCCTCCTGCGTAACCATGTCTAGTGGAGCGGTGGCCTCCCTAATCAACCCTAATGGTCGACTATCTAAGGCTGGGAAGGGCATATCCACAGGAACGATGGGGATCTGTCAATAAAATTCTCAGCCGCGCCTGAATCGACGAGCGCCTTATGCTGGGAATGTGTGGTAAAACAAGACAAAACAAATGGAAAATGAAAAATGGATCGGCGATGGCCGAACAAGGAGAGGAAAACATGAAATACATGAAATCCCTGGAAAAAATATAGTCTACAAAAGCTATATACTGTATATATTTTGTTAATACTAGGCCTAATAGCCTATTCGAGGAAAGAAGCAAGCTTGCTCTTGCTTATTGCTGTCTGTAAAACAGGCCTACAGCATAGGCCAAATGAACGGTCTGGGAAAGTTGATGGAGGAAAAAGTAAGTTAGTGGGATCACTTTTTGGCCAGTTATGATAACATTGTTGCATTAATGCATTACAAATAATTTCACAAGTCATACAGAGAGTTGAGCAGTGACCCAAAGGAATTGTGGGGTGGGGGGCTTTGGGGGCTATAGCCCAGAGAAATGTATTGAATAACACATTCATAAATGTAAAAAAGAAAGACTGTCAAAAAATGTATCCTTAGGAAACAAGGTTTTCAAGAGTCTCCCCTTTCCATAGAGTGGTCATAAGTTTTGTAGGTCAAACCGTTTGAAGCTACAGACTTTTTCGTGAGAAGACCGATTTTCAGGATGTCTCATGGTCTGACAAACACCGCTAGAGCTCTGCCACCTTTCAACGCAGATGTACGTGCGACAACCATTTAGACTCTGGAATGTTCTATAGATAATATGCTTGTGTAAACCACATACGTGTTTAACAAAACCCCCAAAAATTATAGGAGAATACAGTAGGTGAAAACTGTTAGACTTGTCAAATAAGTCTTCTAGTGTTGTTGATGGGAGTGGAGACGCTCATATCTCGCCCCCTGCTGGTGGCAATAGGCATAAACGATTCCCAATGGAAATCCTTGGCATGGATTCTACAAGTATTCCTCAGGGATGCTGGCCCATGTTGACTCTAACACTTCCCACAGTTGTGTCAAGTTGGCTGGATGTCGTTTTGGGTAGTGGACAATTCTTGATACACAGAGAAAACTGTTGAGCGTGATAAACATATGCATATTGTAATGTTTTGTATGGGGGTGTGAGAGTTATATATGTTAAGATACATTTATTAAAATATTTGGTAATATATTTTAAAATGTATGTCACGTTATATATGGGTTTTAAATATTTTATCATATATGTTTAAATAAATCTTATGTTATTTGATATATAAGGCCACATATTGCCATACAGTTCCTACAGAAAGTATTCATACTCATTGACTTCTTTCACATTTTGTTGTGTTACAGCCTGAATTAAAAATTGATTAAATCAAAAAATGTTATCACCCATCTACACACAATACCCCATAATGACAAAGTGAAAACATACAGGAATATCTCATTTACATAAGTATTCACATCCCTGAGTAAATACTTTGTAGAAGCAAGCCCCTTGAGCGGCGATTACAGCTGTGAGTCTTTCTGGGTAAGTCTCTAAGAGCTTTCCACACCTGGATTGTGCAACATTTTCCCATTATTCTTTAGAAAATTCTTCAAGTTCTGTCAAATTGGTTGTTGATCGTTGCTAGACAACCATTTTCAGGTCTTGCCATAGATTTTCAAGCAGATTCAAGTCAAAACTGTAACTCGGCCACTCAGGAACATTCTCTGTCTTCTTGGTAAGCAACTCCAGTGTATATTTGGCCTTGTGTTTTAGGTTATTAATGAAAGTTAAAGTTAATAAAAGTAAATAGAGCCGAATATATTGATAAAAGTCACCTTGTCCTAGAGATAGTTACACAGTCATCAAAACGTCACACCAGGGTAAGCCTACACCAAACACAGCCCTTATTTGAAGTGTTTCCCAAATCCCATATGGGGAAATTAATGGTGGAAAAACGACTGGACCCATTTCCCTGTTTGACCGCTAGGTTTTATGGGTATTATGACTCATTATGTGGTACTCTATGGAAATCTGCCTAGTGACTTCCATACAAAAGTTCCTCGCTTCTTGGGCTTATTTTCGTGGACAGATTTTGGGCGGAGTAAAAGCTTTCGCCTCTTCCTCCGCCCAGACAACGGATAGCCAATCGCGTCATCAATCAAAGGAATCATGTTGAGCCAACACTTCCGCTTTCTTCTACGCTACGGAAACGTGTGTTGGTAGCTAGGTAAACAACATGGCTGCGGGATCCAGCGGTGCGGGCAGCGAGCTACAAAAAGAGTTGATGTGTGCCATCTGCCTTGACTACTTCCACGACCCCGTCATTCTCAAATGCGGACACAATTTCTGCAAGTTCTGCATCCTGATGCATTGGGAGGAGAACGGAGGAGAGGACGTCGGTTATCAATGCCCSGAGTGCCGAATGGTTTGTTGTGCTTCAATGCTAGTTAACGTTAGCGTTCTATCATATCAGCTGTTTGCTAGCTGGACAATTTCTTTGTAATCTTGAATGCTCAAGTCAATCGTAGCAAGTGTAATTTACAATGCAGTTTCCGTACCTATTTTAGGCGTTACCACTGGAATTGGATAACGTTAGAGATTAGTTAAAACGCCGACACTGCTGAAAACACAAAGGCTCCGCGTTTCTAATTTAGCTTGGTGGCTAATTAGGTAGTATGGCGAGGTGTTGTTTAATCAAGCCAACATGTAGTCACGGCCGAATCATCATGCCGTTGACTAACTAACTAGATAGGTACATAGCAAGCTTTAGTCTCCTTTCTCTCAAACGATAGAACCCCACACTGCTCTTGTCAGTATCACAAAGTATAAATAAAGTTATACTGGAAGGAGTAGTGTGCGGGTCTTTATTGTTTTATTATCTTAAGCTATCATTTAATTATTCCCGCGCACCTACAAAGGGCACACTCAGATGCAGAGTGATTTCCCCCCTTTTTTTGTCACCCTTTGTCAAAAGGCACATTCAGACGCGAACTACTTTTAGCGGCCATTGATGAAGGTATCTTCTTTTAAGAGCCCGGCGCTTGTAGGGCGAAGGTAACCCGGAGGATAAGGTTTTTCTAGGGCTGGGCGATATATAGTTTTAAGGTGTACCGGTATCAATCCACATACATGTATGGATTTTTACAATACAATCTATAAATGTATTTTGATAGAACTGCAAAATAAATGAACAGTTTTATTACATGTAATTGGTCTACTTCTCTGTCCGTTTTGTGCTAGTTTGGTTGAGTATGAAACCATCAGAATGGAGAAAGCCCATTTAAAACCCATTTTTAATTAATATGTTGTCATCCTAGGGCAGCGTTTCCCATACGCTGTCCTCTACACCAAGGGGTGCACGTTTTGGTTTTGGCCCTACACAGCTGATTCAAATGATCAAACCTTGATGAGTTTATTTGAATATAATATCATGTGCATATATTTAGAACTTTAATTATTTCGAAATATAAAATAAGAAAAACACTATAGTTACAAAAGTATGTGGACACCCATTCAAATTAGTGTATTCCTCTATTTCAGCCACACCCGTTGCTGACAGGTGCATACAAACAAGCACATAGCCATGCAATCTCCATAAACAAACATTTACGGTAGAATGGCCTTACTGAAGAGCTCAGTGACTTTCACCGTCATAGGATGCCACCTTTCCAACAAGTCAGTATGTCAAATTTCTGACCTCCTGGAGCTGCCCCGGTCGACTGTAAGTGCTGTTATTGTGAAGTGGAAACRTCTAGGAGCAACAACAGCTCARCTGCGAYGTGGTAGGCCACACAAGCTCACAGAACGGGACCACTGAGTGCTGAAGCATGTAGCACTTAAAAATTGTCTGTCCTCTGTTGCAACACTCATTACCGAGTTTCAAACTGCCTCTGGAAGCAACGTCAGCACAATAACTGTTCATCGGGAGCTTCGTGAAATGGTTTTACAAGGCCGAGCAGCTGCACAAAGGCCTAAGATCACAATGTGCAATGCCAAGCGTCAGCTGGAGTGGTGTAAAGCTCACTTCCATTGGACTCTGGAGCAGTGAATCCCGCTTCACCATCTGGCAGTCCAACAGACAAATCTGGGTTCGGCGGATCCCAGGAGAACGCTACCTGCCCCAATGCATAGTGCCTACTGTAAACTTTGAGGATGAATTATGGTCTGGGGCTGTTTTTCATGGTTCAGGCTAGGCCTCTTAGTTCCAGTGAAGGGAAATCTTAACACTGCAGCATACAATGGCATTCTGTGCTTCCARCTTTGTGGCAAAMGTTTGGGSAAGGCCCTTTCTTGTTTCAGCCTGACAATTCCTCCGTGCACAAAGCAAGGTCCATATAGAAATGGTTTGTCGAGATCGTTGTGGATTAACTTGACTGGCCTGCACAGAGCCCTGACYTCAACCCCACCGAACACCTTTGGGATGAATTGGAACGCTGACTGCGTGCCAGGCCTAATAGCCCAACATCAGTGCCCGACCTCACTAATGTTCTTGTAGCTGAATGGAAGCAAGTCCGCGCAGCCATCTTCCAACGTCTAGTGGAATGCTTTCCAAGAAGAGTGGACGCTGTTGTAGCAGCAAAGGAGGGACCAACTCCATATTAATTCCCATGATTTTGGAATGAGATGTTTGGCGAGCAGGTGTCCACATACTTTTGGTAATGTAGTGTATTTTGGCCATATCGCCCAACTCTACCTGTGGTTGTAGCAAGCTAAAAAATGTTTGCATCACAGTCTCAACTAATTCAGTACCTTTTTCAATGTAATAATCTAAAAGCTGATGGTTCAAAACTTTTCTCTGTCTCTGTAGATATTTAACAAGATCAGCTTCACCAAGAACTACCTGGTTAAGAACCTTGTTGATAAGCTGAGTGAGATTGCGTGTCTGAAGCACTGTGAGCAGCCGGCTCCATCCAAGCGTGTCCAACTAGACGGGAAATGCGACAGGCATGGAGAGGAGCTGAAGCTCTACTGCCACACCGACAACAAACCCATCTGTGTGGTGTGTAGGGAGTCCCGGGCACACAGGTAACAAATCTTCCAAGTTTCCCCTGATGCCTACAGATCTAGGATCAGCTTTCCCTACCCTTATCTCAGAAACACATAACAAAAATTGTCAGCTGCTTGATTCAGTTCTGGGGTGTTAGAGTTTAAGGAAATTGTATCATGTGAAGAGACAGCCTTGAAAATGTTCACCTAATCTTTCAGGTCATAAATAATCCTTGGTTCCTGCCTGTGTTTGGTAAAGGTATGAGGGGGAGATGGTCATGACCGCCCTCCTTAGGACCTTCTGGCAGAACAGCCAGAATATGTTCTATAAGTTAAGATCAGAGACGGTGCCAGACGCATGCAGGAACCAACCCTATGAACTATGCCGATGTAAAGTGTCTGTAAGCAGTATATAAGAGATCTAACGGGACTGCCCTGACAGAGCTCCTGACAGATGTGTACTATGGTGCATCACGTTTGTTGGAACGTCTCCAGTTAACTGTTAACAATGATTCATTTAAGATTGACTTCGAGTGTCTCTGTTGTCCATGGGTCCTTAGTCTTAAATTCATTCATCTGATTAGAAGGCCTTGAGTCTTAACCTGTCTAGCAGAACCCCGCTAGCAGCGGAACCCCTCAACAACAGCCAATAAAATTGCAGGGCGCCAAATACAAATCAACAGATCTCATAAATCAAATTTCTCAAACATACAAGTATTAGGCACCATTTTAAAGATACAATTCTCGTTAATCCAGCCRCAGTGTCTGATTTAAAAAATGCTTTACAGCGAAAGCTCCACAACCGATTGTTAGGTCACCAAGTCACAGAAAAATCCAGCCATTTTTCCAGCCAAAAAGAGGAGTCACAAAAAGCACAAATAGAGATAAAATGAATCACTAACCTTTGATGATCTTCATCAGATGACACTCATAGGACTTCATGTTACACAAAACATTTATGTTTTGTTCGGTGAAGTTCATATTTATATCCAAAAATCTTATTTTACATTGGTGTGTTATGTGGAGAGCTGGCCAACACGCGGATGGCCAGCTCTCCAACACGCGGATGGCCAGCTCTCCAACACGCGGATGGCCAGCTCTCCAACACGCGGATGGCCAGCTCTCAACAGCGCGGAGGGCAGCTCTCCAAACACGCGGATGGCCAGCTCTCCAACACGCGGATGGCCAGCTCTCCAACACGCGGTTGGCCAGCTCTCCAACACGCGGTTGGCCAGCTCTCCAACACGCGGATGGCCAGCTCTCCAGCACCCGGATGGCCAGCTCTCCAGCACGCGGATGGCCAGCTCTCCAACACGCGGTTGGCAAGCTCTCCAACACGCGGTTGGCCAGCTCTCCCAACACGCGGATGGCCAGCTCTCCAACACGCGGATGGCCAGCTCTCCAACACGCGCGATGGCCAGCTCTCAGCACGCGGATGGCCAGCTCTCCAACACGCGGATGGCCAGCTCTCCAACACGCGGTTGGCCAGCTCTCCAACACGCGGTTGGCCAGCTCTCCAACACGCGGTTGGCCAGCTCTTCAACATCTTGAAAGTGTTATTTAATGTGACATTGTTTTGCTGCGTGGCAACAACTAAGCAGCACAATATACAGGAAACACTGTAGTCATCGCCGACCTTTGAGAACTGAATTTAAGACATTAACTTGTTTGGGATAGGGGGCAGCATTTTCACTTTTGGATGAATAGCGTGCCCAGAGTGAACTGCCTCCTACTCAGTCCCAGATGCTAATATATGCATAGTAGTATTAGTATTGGATAGAAAACACTCTGACGTTTCTAAAACTGTTTGAATGATGTCTGTGAGTATAACAGAACTCATATGGCAGGCAAAAACCTGAGAAAAAATCCAAACAGGAAGTGGGAAATCTGAGGTTTGTAGTTTTTGAACTCACCCCTATCGAAAACACAGTGGGATATGGGTTATTTTTCACTTCCTAAGGCTTCCACTAGATCTCAACCATCTTTAGAACGTGGTTTCAGGCTGCTGATGTGAAAGGGGGCCGAATTTATTTCAATTGACTGATTTCTTAATATGGACTGTAACTCAGTAAAATCTATTTTTATTCAGTATATTTGAATGACGCATACAGTGCATTCGGGAAGTAATCAGAGCCCTTGACTTTTTCCACATTTTGTAATGTTACAGCATTATTCTAAAATGTGTTAAATGCGTTTCCCCCCCTTCATCAATCTACACACAATACCCTATAWTGACAAAGCAAAACAGGTTTTTATGAAAAAAATTCAAATGTGTATATATATGTATTTTTTAATCATATACATTTACATAAGTATTCTGACCCCTTTACTCAGTACTTTGTTGAAACACCTTTAGCAGCGATTACAGCCTTTAGTCTTCTTGGGTATGATGCTACAAGCTTGGCACACCTGTATTTGGGGAGTTTCTCCCATTCTTCTCTGCAGATCCTCTCAAGATCTGTCAGGTTGGATGGGGAGCGTTGCTGCACAGTTATTTTCAAATCTCTCCAGAGATGTTCGATTGGGTTCAAGTCCGGACTCTGGGGGGGTGCCTGCTTTGTTATTGTTTGAACTGCAGATTGCCCTTTTAAGGTGGAATGAGTGGTTGAACACAGTAAGGACATTCAGAGACATGTCCAGAAGCCACTCCTGCGTTGTCTTGGCTGTGTGCTGTTTATTTTATTTATAATAATTTAATTTTTAAACCTTTTTATTTAACTAGGCAAGTCAGTTAGGAACAAATTCTTATTTACAATGACGGCCTACGGGAAGGCATAAGACCTCCTGTTGGGACGTGGGTTGGGAGTAAAAAAATAAATAACATATAAATATAGGACAAAACACACATAAAGAGAGACCAAAGACAACAACATAGCAAGGCAGCAACACATGACAACAACATGGTAGCAACACACAGCATGACAACAACATGACAGGCAACACAGCATGACAAACATAGCAAGGCAGCAAACACAGCATGACAACAACATGGCAGCAACACAGCATGACAACATAGCAAGGAGCAACACAGCATGACAACAAACATGGTAGCAACACAGCATGACAACAACATGGCAGCAACACAGCATGACAACAACATGGCAGCAACACAGCATGACAACAACATGGCAGCAACACAGCATGACAACAACATGGCAGCAGAACACAGCCATGACAACAACATGGTAGCAACACAGCATGACAACACATGGCAGCAACACACATGACAACAACATGTAGCAACACAACATGACAACAACATGTAGCCCACACAACATAACAACAACATGGTAGCAACACAACATAACAACATAGCAAGGCAGCAACACAACATAACAAGCAGCAACACAGCATGACAACAACATGCAGCCAACACAGCATGACAACAACATGGCAAGGCAAAAACAGCATGCACAACCAACATCGTAGCAACACAACCATAACAACATAGCAAGTAGCAACACAACATAACCAACAACATGGTAGCAACACAACAAAACATACCATAGCAAGGCAGCAAACACAACAAAGCAAGGCCAGCAACACAGCATGACAACAACATGCAGCAACAACAGACATGCAGCAACACAACATGGCAGCAACACAGCATGACAACAAACATGGCAGCAACACAACATGACAACAAACATGCAGCAACACAGCATGACAACAAACATGCAGCAACAACAAGCATTGAACAACAACATGGCAGCAAACACAACCATGACAACATGGCAGCAACACAGCATGACAACAACATGTCTGCAACACAAACATGACAACAACATGCGAGCACACAGCCCCATGACACAACAGCATGACAACAAATGCAGCAACACAGCATGACAACAACATGGTAGCAACACAACATGACACAGCAACACTGGTAGCAAACACAGCATGACAAAACAACATGGTAGCAACACAACATAACAACAACATGTGCAGCAACACAGAGCATGACAACAGACATTCGCAGCAACACAACATGACAACAACATGGCAGCAACACAGCATGACAACAACATGGTAGCAACACAACATAACAACAACATGGTAGCAACACAACATAACAACAACATGTCTGCAACACAACATGGTAGCAGCACAAAACATGGTACAAACATTAATGGGCACAGACAACAGCACAAAGGGCAAGAAAGAAGGTAGAGACAACATTACATCACACAAAGCAGCCACAACTGTTAGTGTCCATGATTGAGTCTTTGAATTAAGAGATTGAGCGAGAACTGTGCAGTTTGAGTGTTTGTTGCAGCTCGTTCCAGTCGCTAGCTGCAGCGAACTGAAAGGACGAGCGACCCAGGGATGTGTGTGCTTTGGGGACCTTTAACAGAATGTGACTGGCAGAACGGATGTTGTATGTGGAGGATGAGGGCTGCAGTAGATATCTCAGATAGGGGGGAGTGAGGCCTAAGAGGGTTTTGTATTTAGGGTCGTTGTCCTGTGGTATGGTGAAGACTTCACCCCAGTCTGAGGTCCTGAGCGCTCTGGAGTAGGTTTACATCAATGGATTTCTCTGTACTTTGCTCTGTTCATCTTTCCCTCGATCCTGACTAGTCTCCCAGTCCCTGCAGCTGAAAAACATCCCCACAGCATAAAAAAAAAAAATATGGAACCTTTATTTAACTTGGCAAGTCAGCATGATGCTGCCACCACCATGCTTCACCGTAGGGATGGTGCCAGGTTTCCTCCGGATGTGACGCTTGGCATTCAGGCCAAAGAGTTCAATCTTGGTTTCATCAGAACAGAGGGTCTTGTTTCTCATGGTTTGAGAGTCCTTTAGGTGTGTCTGGCAAACTCCAAGTGAGCTATCATATGCCTTTTTACTAAGGAGTGGCTTCTGTATGGCCACTCTACCATAAAGGCCTTATTGGTGGAGTGCTGCAGAGATGGTTGTCCTTCTGGAAGGTTCTCCCATCTCCACAGAGGAGCTCTGTTAGTGACCATCGGGTTTTTGGTCACCTCCCTGACCAAGGCCCCTCTCCACTGATTGCTCAGTTTGGCCGGGCGGCCAGCTCTAGGAGGATTCTTGGCGGTTTGATGGAGACCACTGTGTTCTTGAGGACCTTCAATGCTGCAAAAATGTTTTGGTACCCATCCCCAGATTTTTTTATGTTTGTTTAAATCGGGCCTTTCAGGGGAGCAGTGTTCTAATATATTTTTTTAAATATTGATTTGTTAATTGCTTTTTGGGGATTTAAGTTACGTTACCCTGATGAGAATTCTGCAGAGGTGATGAGAATTCTGCAGAGGTGATGAGAATTCTGCAGAGGTGATGAGAATTCTGCAGAGGTGATGAGAATTCTGCTGCGGTGATGAGAATTCGGTGAAAGTGTTGGTAAAATGCTTAGTATCTGATCAAACATTTTGTTTCACCACTATCGCTGGTTTGAGGCGGACCGTTAACCACTGATCTAGGGACACATTTGATTACCCTTCCCTTACCCCTTCCCTTACCCTTCCCTCAAATTCTCTCTTTGAGCAACTCTCTTTGAGTTTGATATCACCAAACTGATGGTCTCAAGGCCAAAGTTTCTGTCACGTTGAGCATTCAAACCAAGTCCTTAAATAACATGACCGTGTTTTCTTGTCCTTTCAGACACCATGACGTGGCTCCTGTACCAGAGGTCCTTGAGGATATGAAGGTGAGGCCGAGGACACAGCATGCTGCTGTTGCTGAGAAAGATTTGTTGTTGTGGGTTTCTGAAAGGGCCAATCTGTTACATCCAGCTTGGGATGTAACATTATAAACATTTTAAATTAATGATATGATTCTCGAAGCTAATAACTTGTAAATGTGTCATGAGTCTTAGTTCAACTGTCGTAACCCATAATCAGAAATGTAAGCTTGTTTTACTCCATTGTTTGTAAACAATGCAAGTGTATACAAAACTGTATAGCCTCATAGCATGGTTAAAACAATCATTTTAATATCATGAATTGGTCGGTCCTTGCATCCGTAACTCTGTCTATGAGTTTGTGACTGGTTATATTTCTCCAGCCCCCGTCCGTCAGCTGTTTACCAAAACAGCGACGGGGTGTCTGCTTTGTTATTGTTTGAACTGCAGATTGCCCTTTTTTAAGATGGATTGAGTGGTTGAACACGGTAAAGTAAGTGTGTGTGTGTTTCTCTCAGAGCGAGCTGCGACTGAGGCTGATGGAATTAACATGGCAGAAGACTCTGTGTACCAGAGTGAAGGCTATGGACGAGCAGACCAAGAATGAAGCCAAGGTACACAGCTGGGCTCTGGATATACATAGACATGCTGTTGGTATACCAGTGAACTAATATATATATATATATATATATTAATTACATATACATACAGTGGGGAGAACAAGTATTTGATACACTGCAGATTTTGCAGGTTTTCCTACTTACAAAGCATGTAGAGGTCTGTAATTTTTATCATAGGTACACTTCAACTGTGAGAGACTGAATCTAAAACAAAATTCCAGAAAATCACATTGTATGATTTTTAAGTAATTAATTTGCATCTGTACATACAGTACCGGTCAAAAGTTTGTGCACACCTACTCATTCCAGGGTTTTTCTTTATTTTTACTATTTTCTACATTGTAAAATAATAGTGAAGACTTCAACTATAAAATAACACACATGGAATCATGTAGTAACCAGAAAGTTATCTTTCTTTTCTATTTGAGATTCTTCAAAGTAGCCACCCTTTGCCTTGACAACAGCTTTGCGCACTCTTGGCATTCTCTCAACCAGCTTCATGAGGTGGTCACCTGGAATGCATTTCAATTTACAGGTGTGCCTTGTTAATTTGTGGAATTTCTTTCCTTAATGGGTTTGAGCCAATCAGTTGTGTTATGACAAGGTAGGGTTGGTATACAGAAGATAGCCCTATTTGGTAAAAGACCAAGTCCATATTATGGCAAGAACATCTCAAATAAGCAAAGAGAAACAACAGTCCGTCATTACTTTAAGACACGAAGGTCAGTCAATCCTGAAAATGTCAAGAACTTTGAACTTTTCTTCAAGTGCAGTCGCAAAAACCATCAAGCACTATGATGAAACTGGCTCTCATGAGGACTGCCACAGGAAAGGAAGACCCAGAGTTACCTCTGCTGCAAAGGATTAGTTCATTAGAGTTACCAGCCTCAGAAATTGTAGCCCAAATAAATGCTTCAGAGTTCAAGTAACAGACACATCTCAACATCAACTGTTCAGAGGAGACTGTGTGAATCAGGCCTTGGTGGTCGAATTACTGCAAAGAAACCACTACTAAAGGACACCAAAAATAAGAAGAGACCTGCTTGGGCCAAGAAACATGAGCAATGGACATTAGACCGGTGGAAATCTGTCCTTTGTGAGATTTTTGGTTCCAACCGCCGTGTCTTTGTGAGATGCAGAGTAGGTGAACAGATGATCTCAGCATGTGTGGTTCCCACCGTGAAGCATGGAGGAGGAGGTGTGAGGGTGCTTTGCTGGTGACACTGATTTATTTAGAATTCAAGGCACACTTAACCAGCATGGCTACCACAGCGTTCTACAGCGATATGCCATCCCATCTTGTTTGCGCTTAGCGGGACTATAATTTGTTTTTCAACAGGACAATGACACAACACACCTTCAGGCTGTGTAAGGACTATTTGACCAATAAGGAGAGTGATGGAGTGCTGCATCAGATGACATGGCTTCCACAATCACTCGACCTCAACCCAATTGAGATGGTTTGGGATGAGTTGGACCACAGAGTGAGGGAAAAGCAGCCAACAAGTGCTCAGCATATGTGGGAACTCCTTCAAGACTGTTGGAAAATAATTCCAGGTGAAGCTGGTTGAGAGAATGCCAAGATTGTGCAAAGCTATAGTAAAAAAGAAAGAAAAAACTTGGAATGAGTAGCTGTGTCCAAACTTCTGACTGGTACTGTATATATCAGTGGCCAGTTTGTTAGGCACACCACCCTGTTCACGAAAATGGTTCKCTCCTACAGACAGTGASTCACGTGRCSGTGGCTTGCAATATCAAGCAGGCAGACGGGCATTGAGACATTCAGTTACTGTTCAATTGAAAGTKAGAATGGGCAAAATGAGAGACTAAGAGACTKTGAGCGTKGTRTGATCRTYGGYGCCAGGCGCGACGGTTSCAGTATCTCAGAAACGGCCTCCTGGGCGGTGGTGTAATGGTCTGGGGAATGATTTCCTGCCACAAGTCACCACACCTTGTAGAATCCATGTCCCGAAGAATCATGGGTTTTCTGGGTGCGAAGGTGGGGGGTCCGACCCTGTACTAGATGGGTGTACCTAATAAAGATTAAGGACTAGTCCTGGACTAATTATCTCCATGTTAATTGAAGAATCTCCATTTAACAGTAATTTTTGTTCTAGGACTAGGCGTAATAATCCGACCCTGGGAGTACTTATATAATCCGTCCTCTCATATAATATATGACGTTTTATTTAGACTCTTTTATCCAAAGTGACTTACGACTCAGTCATGTGTTCATTCCTCCTCCGGTTGGACTGACAGTCATGTGTTCATTCCTCCTCCGGTTGGACTGACAGTCATGTGTTCATTCCTCTCGGTTGGACGACAGTCATGTGTTGCATTCCTCCTCCGGTTGGACTGACAGTGCATGTGTCATTCCTCCTCCGGTTGGACTGACAGTCATGTGTTCATTCCTCCTCCGGTTGGACTGACAGTCATGTGTTCATTCCTCCTCCGGTTGGACTGACAGTCGTGTGTGTGTTCATTCCTCCTCCGGTTAGACTGACAGTCGTTACGTCAGATGACCATTGGGTGACGTCAGCGTCTTTTCCCCATGTTATCACATCTTCTAGTTAAAGAAGCTGAAGCTGAAGGAGAAGATTGAGGAGGATGTGGGGTCTCTAGTCCAGTTCCTGTTGGATGAGAAGGACGACCTACTGGAGGTTAGTGTGTAGATACAGGTGAAGTCGGACGTTTACATACACTTAGGTTGGAGTCATTAAAACTAGTTTTTCAACCACTCCACAAGTTTCTTGTTAACAAACTATAGTTTTGGCAAGTCGGTTAGGACATCTACTTTGTGCATGACACGTCATTTTTCCAACAATTGTTTACAGACAGATTATTTCACTTATAATTCACTGTATCACACTTCCAGTGTGTTAGAAGTTTACATACACTAAGTTGACTGTGCCTTTAAACAGCTTGGAAAATTCCAGAAAATTATGTCATGGCTTTAGAAGCTTCTGATAGGCTAATTGACCTCATTTGAGTCAATTGGAGGTGTACCTGTGGATGTATTTCAAGGCTTACCTTCAAACGCAGTGCCTCTTTGCTTGACATCATGGGGAAATCAAAAGAAATTAGCCAAGACCTCAGACAAAAAATTGGCTTGTGGACAACAAAGTCAAGTTATTGGAGTGGCCATCACAAAGCCCTGACCTCAATCCTGTAGAAAATTTGTGGGCAGAACTGAAAAAARCGTGTGTGAGCAAGGAGGCCTACAAACCTGACTCGGTTACACCAGCTCTGTCAGGAGGAAGAGGAACTTATTGTGGGAAGCTAGTGGAAGGTTACCCAAAACGTTTGACACAATTTAAAGGCAATGTTGCCAAATACTAATTGAGTGTATGTAAACTTCTGACCCACTGGGAATGTGATGAAATAAATAAAATAGTGTACTCTGTGTAGCCTAAAGGGTTAGTTGGGATACTCTGTGTGTAGCCTGATGGTTAGTTGGTATACTGAATACTGTGGCTCACATTGGGCTAATTTGCATACAGCAGCAGCAAAATAATAATTAGACTATTTAGAAAATTGTCATGGGAGTTCCAACAATGTAATAATGTTGAAATGTCCATCCTTAGGCTCTGGATGCTGAGGAGGGGACTGTCATAGGGACGATAGATGACAACCTGAGGTGGGTGGAGACCGAGGTGGTAGCTGTGGACAAACACATGGCCCAGATACACAACCACATCAGAGGAAACACCAGCTTCGAGGTGACTTTGTCAAACATTCCCCTCACGGTTTCTGTCCATTCTGAGATGGTTGATAGAAAATGTGCTTCAGGATTCTAAAGGATTTTCTGAGAATTGGTCATACATTTAGTTTTGTAGTTTTCATGTTACTGACGTGTTGATGAAGGTAGCATTTTWTTWTTTTWWTTTTTTWWTTTTTTTTTACCTTTATTTAACTTGGCAAGTCAGTTAAGAACAAATTCTTATTTTCAATGACGGCCTAGGAACAGTGGGTTAACTGCCTGTTCAGGGGCAGAACGACAGATTTGTACCTTGTCAGCTTGGGGATTTGAACTTGCAACCTTTCAGTTACTAGTCCAACGCTCTAACCACTAGGCTACCCTGCC
>NW_019943313.1:75683-91257 GCF_002910315.2 Salvelinus sp. IW2-2015
GTCTCGGGGTCGCTGTAGCTTGGTGTTTCGGGTTCGCCTTAGATCTGGGTGGTCTCTGGGGTTTCGCCTTGTAGTCTGCTGGTTCGCTTCTGGTTCGGGCGGCCTGTAGTTGGTGGTCTCGGGTTGACCTGTAGTTGGTCGTCTCGGGTTCGGTCGGCCTGGTCTGTGGTGGTCTCGGCGGTTCGGCGCCTTGTAGTCTGGTGGTTCGGTTCGGCCTGTGTCTGCGTGGTCTCGGGTTCGGCCTTAGTCTGTGGTCTCGGGTTAGGCCTGTAGTCGGTGTCTGGGTTCGGCCTGTAGTCTGTGTTGGGCTCGGGTTCGCCTGTAGTCTGTGGTCTCGGTTCGCCTGTAGTCTGGTGGTCTCGGGGTTCGGCCGTGTAGTCTGTGGTTCTCGGTCGCCGTGGCTGTGTTCGTTGCCTGTAGTCTAGTGGTCTCGGGGTTCGCCTGTAGTCTGGTGGTTTCGGGTCGGCCTGTAGTCTGGTGGTGTCTCGGGGTTCGGCCTGTGTCTGGTGGTCTCTGGGTTCGGCCTGAGGTCTGGTGTTCGTCGGGCATTGAGTCTGGAGTTGGCTGGTCGTCGGTAGGTCTCGGTCGGTCGTGGTGGTCTCGGGTTCGCCTGTAGGTCTGGTGGTCTCGGGTTCGCCTGTGTAGTCTGGTGGTTTGGGGTTCGGCCTGTCAGTCTGTGGTCTCGTGTTCGCCTGTAGTCCGGAGTCTCGGCGATTCAGGCTGTGTCTGGTAGGTCCGGGGTTCCTCCTGTTTTTGTGTTGGTGGTCTCGGGGTTCGGCCTGTAGTCTGGTGGTCTCGGGGTTCGGCCTGTAGTCTGGTGGTCTCGGGGTTCGGCCTGTAGTCTGGTGGTCTCGGGGTTCGGCCTGTAGTCTGGGGGTTCGGCCTGTAGTCTCCCCTCCTCCCTGTTACAGCCCCGTGTAGTAACATGTCCAGTATGACATCGTATATAACATGTATGATACATATAATGTTAAGCTCTCTCTCCTCCACCCTCACTCCTCCCCTTTCCTCCTCATCTTCCATCCTCTCCTCATCTCCTCCTCACCTTCTCTCCTCTTCTCTCACCTCTTCTCCTCCTCACCTTCTCTCCTCTCTCTTCTCTCACCATATCTCCTCCTCCCTTCCTCTCCTCTCTCCAGCCCTCTAACGGTGAGCCCTCTCATATCATCTGTTAACTGTACGGGTGACTGGCTGAATGAGTTCTCTGGACCCCATCAGCTGATCTTGTGGAAAAGAATGATGCACGTGTTGCATACCAGTGAGTTGGCCTGGACACACACACACACACCACAGACAGACAGACAGACAGACAGACCCTCTACCTTTTCACTCCCTCTCTATCCCTCTGCCTCCCTTTCTCTCTCTCTCTCTCTGTCTCTCCCCTCCTGCTCCCAGTGCCCCAGAACCTGACCCTGGACCCAGACACGGCTCACCCTAACCTGGCCATCACGGACTTCGACACCAAGGTAGAGGAGGTGCGTACCCGTAGCCAGGACCCAGACCTACCTCAGCGCTTCACCCGCTTCTGTGGTATTCTGGCCACGGCACAATACTCCAGCGGCCAACACTACTGGGAGGTAATCATCTTTATATATATACTGTACATTACGTTTTCTAAGTCTGATGAGGATCATACTGTATCATACAGGCACGTTTCCCCTGTGGGATAGCGAAGTGTGTCATATTTTAGCAGACACTCTTATCCAGAACGACTTAGTGTATTCAACTAAGGTTGCTAAATCTTAGAATTTGGGGGGGGGGGGGTTACTCCAGCGTTTTTGGATTTGAGATCAAATGTTTCATTTCATATGAGAGGACAGTACAGAATGTCACGTTTTATTTGAGGGTATTTTCATACATATACTCTCAAATAAACGAAGTTACAGGGGCATAAATATCATAGCCCCCCCCCCAAAAAAACGTTACATTCCCCTGTTATTGGTAATGGTGAGAGACTAGCATGTTTTGGGTACACGATCTGTGTTAACTTTCTCACTGATCTATTTCTCACGATTCATTCATGATTATTCGTAATCCTTAGACATGGGTGGTATCCAGATTTTCATAGCCATCCGGGGATTTACGGTATTACCGGTACCTAGTGGTTAGAGCGTTGGACTTGTAACCGGTTGCAAGATCGAATCCCCTGAGCTGACAAGGTAAAAATCTGTCGTTTTGCCCCTGAACAAGACAGTTAACCCACTGTTCCCCGGTAGGCCGTCATTGAAAATAAGAATTTGTTCTTAACTGACTTAAATAAAATTWAAAAAAAWTTTARAAGTAACTTCCTTATCTCGTGTGCGTTGCACAACAGAGACCCTCCAATAGATATGGAACGCTATAGATTCACCAGCTCCTGCTTTCTCCCGTTGTGCTATTTTACAAACAAACAACGTGTCTGGCTCGACTTGTTCTGGGGAACTACGGTACGCTTCATAATGTGAAATGAAGAACACAATCTGCTTTTATGTTTTAACGTTTTGCACACGTTGACTGCAGGTATAAACTTTAAAAAAGGAGCTTCAAATATATTGGGGAAAAAAACATAATTAGCATTGACGGTATTGTAAAAACCATCCCGTGGCTTTTTCCCCCCAAAATACCCCCGTTGACGGTGTATATACGTTAAACTGCCCGAGCCTAGTAACCATGGTAACATCCACATTTTAATGTAGAACTGTTTAGAAACATATTCTATTCCCAATTTACAATAAAAGTGACTCCAACATTATTTATCATTCATTTCTATTGGGCACAAAATAATCTGAAACACAACCAAAACTAACAGCAAATGCATCCAACAAGTTTATAGAGTCACAAGCTTGATGTGTAGTCATTGTATGCTATGAATATGGGACCAAATACTACATTTGAGTACTTTAATACACTAGAAGATAATTTGTCCATATTCTTAGGACACCTTCAATGGGGGACTTGATGCATAAAGTCACGTTGATTTCTTAACGGTAAAACAGATATGTATGAAAATCCCTTCAAATAAAAGCTGGCATTATGTTTAATTGACATCCACGTCTTCTGCGCCTGGGGAACAGCGGGTTAACTGCCTTGCTGCGGGGCAGAAAGACAGATTTTTACCTTGTCAGCTCGAGGATTCGATCCGACTACCTTTCGGTTACTGGCTCAGCGCACTGGGATCCTAATGTAAATTCTAGGGGTTGAAGCCACATTTTCATTGGGTCATGTTGTACATGTAGGTGACAAAGGGAAACTTAATGAAGGCAAGTACAGTAAGGTGTTGGTGGTTGTTTCTTATTTCAGGTGGATGTGAAGGACAAGGGCGTATGGTACCTGGGGGTGACAGGGGAGTACAGTCCCAGGAAGGGTTTTGTCAACCTGTGTCCATCCTCCGGCTACTGGAGCCTTAGTCTGCAGGACAGGCTATATGCTAACGAGGAGGATGCCAAGATACCTCTGGCCGACTACTGGAACTCTCCGCGGGTGGGCGTGTACCTGGACTACGACGCAGGCCGCGTGTCCTTCTACGACGCAGTCACCATGAAGAAGTTGTATATGTTTGAGGCGTATTTCGAGGAGCCGGTATCTCCTTTCTTCAGCCCAGGGAAGAACGACCCTGGGAGCAGACTGCAGATCTGTATTCACTACTGAGATGTGGGCGGGGGGGGCGGTAGAAGATTAGGCCTACAGCCTACTCTGTGAGAGTGTGTGTGTTGTGTGTGTGGCTACTCATTAGATTCACTCTTGATGACAGCAAGGAGGTGTGTGTGTGTGCGTGTGCGTGCCTTGGGTAGAAGATTAGGCCTACAGCCTACTCTGTGAGGTGTGTGTGTGTGTGGCTACTCATTAGATTCACTCTTGATGACAGCAAGGAGGTGTGCGTGGTGCGTGCCTGGGTAGAAGATTAGGCCTACACCTACTCTGTGAGAGCTGTGTGTGTGTGTGGCTACTCATTAGATTCACTCTTGATGACAGCAAGGAGGTGTGTGTGTGTGTGTGTGCGTGCGTGTGCGTGCCTGGGTAGAAGATTAGGCCTACAGCCTACTCTGAGAGAGTGTGTGTGTGGCTACTCATTACAGATTCACTCTTGATGACAGCAAGGAGGTGTGTGTGCGCGCGCGCGCCTGGGTAGAAGATTAGGCCTACAGCCAACTCTGACAGTGAGTGTGTGTGGCTACTCATTCCAGATTCACTCTTGATGATGTGTGATCAACCATTTCAGCTGTGGCTTTGTGCCAGAGCCCCTGGAGTGTTCTAGAATGGTACTGATTCTACTGTGGCTTTGTGCCAGAGCCCCTGGAGTGTTCTAGAATGGTACTGATTCTACTGTGGCTTTGTGCCAGAGCCCCTGGAGTGTTCTAGAATGGTACTGATTCTACTGTGGCTTTGTGCCAGAGCCCCTGGAGTGTTCTAGAATGGTACTGATTCTACTGTGGCTTTGGTGGGGGGTTCCAGAGTGTCTTGTTAAAACTTTGTGATTGTATCATTTCTAAAATGGAAACATTTCAAATGAAAGACTCCCTGGGTGGTTGTGTGTGGCACCACAGGGACTCGTTGTGACTGATACATGACATCACGGGGCGGCAGCGTAGCCTAGTGGTTAGAGCGTTGGACTAGTAACCGAAAGGTTGCAAGATCGAATCCCCAAGCTGACAAGGTACAAATCTGTCGTTCTGCCCCTGAACAGGCAGTTAACCCACTGTTCCTAGGCCGTCATTGAAAATAAGAATTTGTTCTTAACTGACTTGCCTAGTAAAATAAAGGTAAAAAAAAAAAAAAATCACGTTGAAAAGACAGTTGCCTTTCTCCTATAGGACACCAAGACATGGCCGTGAGCCGTTAATCACCTGCTGGGTATTGACAAAGTGTGGTCTGCGAAGTGTTATTGACAACCAATATTCTGGTCAGAGGAGATGCCACCATCTGGTTCTAACCGCCRGACTTCACGGCGTGCTCTGTACCCGCCGGACTTCACGGCGCGGTCTGTAACCGCCGGACTTCACGGCGCGGTCTGTAACCGCCGTACTTCACGGCGTGCTCTGTACCCGCCGGACTTCACGGCGCGGTCTGTAACCGCCGGACTTCACGGCGCGGTCTGTAACCGCCGTACTTCACGGCGCGGTCTGTAACCGCCGTACTTCACGGCGTGGGCTGTACCCGCCGGACTTCACGGCGTGGGCTGTAACCGCCGGACTTCACGGCGTGGTCTGTACCCGCCGGACTTCACGGCGTGGTCTGACCTCTAAAAGCTGTGATAGGAAGTGTCTGCATCTCAAATAGCACCCTATTCCCTATATAGTGCACTACCAGGGTCCATAGGGCTCTGGTAGAAAGTAGTGCACCATATAAGGGAAAAGGGTATGTGGTCATACTGTGTACCATAGTAGTGGACAGAACAGCACTTCTCAGTCACGGCTGTTCCTACAGACAGTCATTAGAGGTGTTAGTACCCTACTACAGACACAGCACGTGTCCCCAATAGCACTCTGTACCATATACAGTGCACCACTTTGGTCAAAATCAGTTCACTATATAGGACAGGGTTTCCCCAAACTCGATCCTCGGGAACCCAAGGGGTGCACGTTGAGTTTTTTACTTTTGTTGAGAAGTGCTGTTCTGTCCACTAYTATGGTACACAGTATGACCACATACCCTTTTCCCTTATATGGTGCACTACTTTCTACCAGAGCCCTATGGACCCCGGTAGTGCACTATATAGGGAATAGGGTGCTATTTGAGATGCTTCCATAGTTGATGTGCAGAAACGGAGGACTACTCTGAATTTTCTAAAACAAAGTACATACGTACAGGTAACTGCCAAAATAAAGGAAACACCAACACTTAATTAGGGTTCAGCCTGTAGTCTGTCTTAATTAGGATGTTGGACAACCACGAGCCACCAGAACAGATTCAATGTGTCTTGGCACCGATTCTACAAGTGTCTGGAACTCTATTGGAGGGATGTGACACCGTTCTTCTACGATAATTACCATCATTTGGTGTTTTGTTGGATGGTGATGGAAAACGCGGTCTCGGGCGCCACTCCAGAATCTACCGTAAGTGTTGAATTGGGTTGAGATCTGGTGACTGACACACAAACCTTTTTTAAACCCCTCTATGTTCCTATGAGACCCCTCTTTCAAATCACTGAGATCTCTTTTTTTTCTAGCCATGGTAGCCAAAGTATCAGGGCATTTTTATACATGAACATAAGCATTGTGGGATGTTAATTGCTTAACTCAGGAACCACATCTGTGTGGAAGCACCTGCTTTCAATATACTTTTTATCCCCTCATACTCAAGTGTTTTCTTTATTATTATGGCAGTTACCTGTACAGTGCATCCTCTACGATACATCCCCTGTACGATACATCCTCTGTACCGTTACATTGACTATTAATGGGTCCTGTGCTTTGTTGTCTAACATTACATTACATCCTGTGCTTTGTTGTCTAACATTACATCCTGTGCTTTGTTGTCTAACATTACATCCTGTGCTTTGTTGTCTAACATTACATCCTGTGCTTTGTTGTCTAACATTACATCCTGTTCTTTGTTGTCTAACATTACATCCTGTTCTTTGTTGTCTAACATTACATCCTGTTCTTTGTTGTCTAACNCATTACATCCTGTTCTTTGTTGTCTAACATTACATCCTGTTCTTTGTTGTCTAACATTACATCCTGTTCTTTGTTGTCTAACATTACATCCTGTTTTTTGTTGTCTAACATTACATCCTGTTCTTTGTTGTCTAACATTACATCCTGTTCTTTGTTGTCTAACATTACATCCTGTTCTTTGACATCTAACATTACATTACATCCTGTTCTTTGACGGTTGTGAATAACCTTGTTTGTATTTTATTTTAATAGTCCATTTTAGATTTCAAGTTTTTAACCTGTGTGTAGTTTTTGGTTCACCGTCATTTCGTAAAGGTTTAACCAATTCCATTGTTTTGTCAAACTAAAGTTCTGACACTGGGCCATGTTCAGTTGCCAAACTTTCTCAGACATTGCAGATAGAACTGCCATGAATAGAGCTGATGTGAATCCTTATTCTACATCTGAGGCATGTTTGTTCTACACAGGCTATTTCTATCTGAACGTTCCAAAACATTGTGTCATGCTGAAAGCAATCTGGCTATTGTTGTTTCTTTTGGTGCTTTAACATGTGGAGAACACTGTTTACAGGGGTAGAAGGTTTTCCTATTGGCTGTGTGTCCGTCAATGGTCACATTGCTCTGGCTGCTGATTGGTCCATTTGAGCATGGTCGTCTTGACCATCTGCGGTCCAACCAGAATGTTCCACTGGGGTTGTGTTCAAATACAGGGCTGCGTTCAGTATGAATTTAGTGTAACGCTCGATGAAACGGTGCTGTACTGAACGACCAGTTGAAAAAAGGAGAGCGGTTGGAGGTTCAAAATGTACAGCTGCCCTTTTTTAAATACTTAACATATTGCTTCAAGTCACACTCACCAAATGAAGCAAATGTACCTTAGTCTGTTCAAGAACGTACAAGAAAGCTTTGGGGAAAGGTGTCGTTCAGTACAAACCGTTACGCGATGTAGCAAACGTTCAATCGAACTGAACGCACCCCCAAGAATACACAAGGTCAGTTGTCTTTGTTTGAAGTTTTTATTTTTATCCTGTTATTCATTTACCCTTGAATACCAATGTATTTATTCGTTTTTTAAACTTTTTTTTTTTGTTGAATTTAGCGTTTTACTTCATTTTTAATGAAATCATGATTGTTTTAATGAAATGATTGCAATGCATATTGGGTATTTTGGAAAGAATGGCTGTTTTTTAAAGTTGTGTTTGTTCATGTTGTCATTGGTGAACATTACAAATGCAATACTGTATGTAGGCCTACCGTCCTTGTGTTACTAATGAACATTTGGAAAATAAAATGTAACTGGACAATGTTTTGTTGTATTTACTAAATTTGTGTTTTTTTTTTAATTTAGGATATCAGAGTGCTCTAGAAAATAATGTAATTTAGGCTGAGAATTGTTTTAAATATGATGAGTTATGTTCTGTATTATTCTAGGAGAACGGGAGGTCTGATCTAGAGCAGTTGTAAGAATGGGAAGACTGGTATTCGAGGCGGCAGGTAGCCTCGTGGTTAGAGCGTTGGACTAGTAAACGGCTCGAGCTGACAAGGTAAAAATCTGTCGTTCTGCCCCTGAACAAGGCAGTTAACCAGCTGTTCCTAGGCCGTCATTGAAAATAAGAATTTGTTCTTAACTGACTTGCCTAGTTAAATAAAGGTACAATAAATTAGAGAGGGAAGCAAGAGGAAGGGCAGTTCACTGGGGCTGCACAATTAATCGATTTTTCATCAATGTGCAATAGTGACGCGCAATATCCATATCGCAAGAGGCTGCGATTTACTTTACCGTCATGAACGTAACATTCAAATGTAATAAGGGTCCCCTGGGAAACGGTATACCTGCCCTGTCACAACCACTTTTTTACAGTACCTGGCTTTGTCATTTGTTGTCATGACAACACCAACCCATAGAATCACAATACAAATTGTATTTTACAAGTCTACAAGTCTCATGACGCACCTGTGCGCAATCTAACATAATACAAAAAAATCTGTCAATTTAAAATATAGATATATCAGCATGGTGTCTAAATCCACCGCAGCCGCTTATGTCGGCCCTTCCGCATCTCCCCCCCCCATGTATGTAGCGTTCGAATGCAATCCGCCGATGTCACACTTCCGCATCTGCGGTGAAAGGTGACCGAGCTTGGTCTTCTCACAAAATAATCTAGCGTCCGAACGGTTTGGGCTGCACACTATTCTGATGCACTGTGATTACACGCGTCTCGGGACTCATCTGAAGTCGATCTTCCAACTTCTGTCTGTAGCGTCCGAACCGTTTGGGCTGCACACTATTCTGATGCACTGTGATTACACGCGTCTCGGGACTCATCTGAAGTCGATCTTCCAACTTCTGTCTGTAGCGTCCGAACAGTTTGGGCTACACACTAACTAAAGGTTAGGCTCATGAACACCGTACATGTTTCTCTCTAGTAGGCCCATAAGACTCGTCTGAAAGTCCCCGGTACCAGTTGAAAAAAAATGAATTGAAGTACAATATAGTGTGCATTCGGGAAGTATTCAGACCCCTTGACCTTTATTTACAGCCTTATTCCAAAATTGTAATTTCTAAAATGTATCAAATTATTTATTTTTCTCATCAATCTATACACTACTCTTTAATGACAAAGCGAAAACAGGTTTTTGGAAATGTTTGCAAATATATAAAAAAAACAACATCTTATTTCCATCAGTATTCAGACCCTTTGCTATGAGACTCTACATTGAGCTCAGGTGCATCCTGTTTCCATTGATCATCCTTGAGATGTTTCTACAACTTGATTGGCGTCCATCTGTGGTAAATTCAATTGATTGGACATGATTTGGAAAGGCACACACCTGTCTATATAAGGTCCCACAGTTGACAGTGCATGTCAGAGCAAAAACCAAGCCATGAGGTCGAAGGTATTGTCTGTAGAGCTCCGAGACAGGATTGTGTTGAGGCACAGATCTGGGGAAGGGTAGCAAAACATGTCTGCAGCATTGAAGGTCCCCCAAGAACACAGTTTAGAACCACCAAGACTCTTCCTAGAGCTGGCCGCCCGGCCAAACTGAGCAATCGGTGGAGAAGGCCGAGGTGACCAAGAATCTGATGGTCTCTGACCGAGCTCCAGAGTTCCTCTGTGTAGATAGGAGAACCTTCCAGAAGGACAACCATCTCTGCAGCACTCCACCAATCAGGCCTTTATGGTAGAGTGGCCAGACGGAAGCCACTCCTCAGTTAAAGGCACATGACAGCACGCTTGGAATATGGCTGTAATGTAACAAAATGTGGGGAGAGTAAAGGGGTCTGAATACTTTCTGAATGCACTGTATATGGAAACTGTTTACTGTAAAAAACAAATGTTTCTTGTATTTCTCAGATATAGGACAGACACTTCAAAACAAACTTCCTTTAGATTTTTTTTTTTTGGGGGGGGGACGACTATCTGTTGTTCCATGTAGTGAATCTGTTGTTGAATGCGTTTGTATGGGTTTAATAGCAGTAAGGCCCAAAATCATTTTTCATCATTTTTTAAAATGTATTTATATACTTCAGGGGGTCTTAAAATTCTATATCAAATAAAACAATTATCCATATTATGACACTCTTAAAATAATTCCATGTGTTTGCTTAGTACCCCACCACACACACAGTTAAATGGTAACACATTCTGAGAACAAACCGGTTTCTTTGCCAGACGGCTTGTAGGAGGACAGGTGAGCTGCGTACACCTCGTACACCTGTAATTAGGCTACACTCAGCAGTCACTAGTGTACTAATATGGTCTGCCCTGTGTAACATTCACACCTGTCTTTTTCCTACTACTACTGACTTTACTGATAGCTGCTTTATTGAGGAAAATGTCTACCTTCTATGACTGTGATATGTGATTCGAGTCAATGTACAGGGGTACAGGTTAGTCAAGGTCATTTGTACATGTAATCAAAGATGATGTAAATAGTCCGGGTGGCCATTAGATTAATTGTTCAGCAGTCTTATGGCTTGGCGGTAGAAGCTGTTAAGGAGCCTTTTGGACCTAGACTTGGCGCTCCGGTACCGCTTTGCCATGCCTAGAAGGCCAGCATCCCGGAGTCGCCTCTTCACTGTTGATGTTGAGACTGGTGTTTTGTGGATACTATTTAATGAAGCTGCCAGTTGAGGACTTGTGATGCATCTGTTTCTCAAACTAGACACTCTAATGTACTTGTCCTCTTGCTCAGTTGTGCACCGGGGCCTCCCACTCTTTCTATTCTGGTTAGAGACAGTTTGCTCTGTTCTGTGAAGGGAGTAGTACACAGTGTCGTACAAGATCTTCAGTTTCTTAGCAATTTCTCGCATGGAATAGCCTTCATTTCTCAGAACAAGAATAGACTGACAAGTTTCAGAAGAAAGTTATTTGTTTCTGGCCATTTTGAGCCTGTAATCGAACCCACAAATGCTGATGCTCCAGATACTCAACTAGTCTAAAGAAGGCCCGTTTTATTGCTTCTTTAATCAGAACAACAGTTTTCAACTGTGCTAACATAATTGCAAAGGCGTTTTCTAATGATCAATTATCCTTTTAAAACGCTAAACTTGGATTAGCTAAAACAACATGCCATTGGAACACAGGAGTGATGGTTGCTGATAATGGGCCTCTGTACGCCTATGTAGATATTCCATAATAAATCCGCCTTTTCCAGCTACAAGTCCTTTACAACATTAACAATGTCTACACTGTATTTCTGAACAATTTGAAGTTATTTTAAATGGACAAAAAAATAGCTTTTCTTTCAAAAACAAGGACATTTCTAAGTGACCCCAAACTTTTGAACGGYAGTGTATATCTTATACCACACAAACAAAGCACCCAGAAAACCATGACCGTGTTGTGTCTTTAATATTTAATACATACCTTTGTAATCATATAATCTGAACAAAATACAAAACAAACTATTTTAAATGTATACTGTATATTATACAGGATCTTTGTAAAAGTAATGTCATATTTCTGGTGATTTTATTTCAGTTGGATTACTTACTATCTTATTTTAGTCCAAGCGCTAGATCATGCATTAGAGGGAGTCAATAAGACTATCACTCAAGGTAGGAGATTACTAAGGCAAATACAATATTTTCAGAATAGTTTGAGAGAGACAGTACTAATCAGTAACATGAGTTAAGTCTTGGACAGAGTATTTATTCACACCCGTTCCAATAATWWAAAWRTKTTATTTAACCTTTATTTAACTAGGCAAGTCAGTTTAGAACAAATKATTATTTAAAATGACGGCCTACCCCAGCCAAACCCTAACCCGGACGACGCTGGGCCAATTGTGCACCGCGCAATGGGACTCCCAATCACGGCCRGTTGTGATACAGCCTGGACTCAGAATCAGGGTCTGTAGTGACGCCTCTAGCACTGAGTTGCAGTGCCTCGGGAGCGGCAGATGGGSTGCGGTGGATTGAGATACAGCCCATGCACAGAGTATATGATTTATTCACTCAAACAGGGGAAATTAGAACAGGGTTGGCCATCCGTCATATTGGAGAGCTACTGGGCGTGCAGGCTTTTGCTCCAGCCCAATATCCTGAGGAGGAGCTGATTAATAGAATCAGGTGTGTTCTGAGTAGGGCTGGAACAAAACCCTGCAGGAGGGTATAGGTCTCCAGGAAGAGGGCTGGCCACCCTTGAATTAGAATATAACTGCAGGGGGGTGAAACTCTTTCAACATGCCCTTGTCTGTTAACTGGCGATGTTCTTCTCATTTACCACARAGAAAGCCTCCTGAACAGCGAAAGGCCATCTCAAGGCCATCAGACTGTTAAATAGCCATCACTAGCCGGCTACGCAACCCTGCACCTTTGAGGCTGTTGCCCTATATACATAGACATGGAATCACTGGCCACTTTAATAATGGAACACTGGTCACTTTAATAATGTTTACATACTGCTTTACTCATCTCATATGTATATACTGTATTCTATTCTACTGTATTTTAATCAATGCCACTCTGACATTGCTCAWYCTARTATTTATATATATGTCTTAATTCCATTATTTTACTTTCAGATTTGTGTGTATTGTTGTGAATTGTTAGATATCACTGCACTGTTGGAGCTRGGAACACAAGCATTTCGCTACACYYGCAATAACATCTGCTAACTATGTGCATGTGACCAATAAAATGTGATTTGATTTGAAAGACAGAACAAATACTGGCAAACCCCCATGGAGAAAGTGCTTTCGTCAGCCACAACAACAATAAGGAATTAATATACACTTTTAGAATATGATATAGGATAGTAGTAATTAAATATACACAGAGTTATATATATATATATATATATATATTATTCCTTTGAAAGTAATCATCTTTGTGTAATGTCCAACAACAACAATGTACAACAATATAATTCAGTAAAATAGTCTGGATGTGAATGTTTCCTCCACTAGAGGGCGCTGATGAGCAGTGTTTCAGTGCTACAGTGTCACAAGGCCTGCGCTCCAATAATATCTCCTTTCTCCAGAAGTGTGCACTTGTTCACTTCCCTTTATTGGGGAGATTCACAGGTTGTTTCATTAACTCATCCTTCTTCGTCCAGGAGAGGAAATGTGGAAGCAACTGTGCTTGTTTTGATATGAAGTTAACACTTTATTTGGCTCTACAGACTACCAGTAACATTTCAAATACCTACTAGCCCTAGCTAGCCCTAGCTCTAACCGTAACCTTAGCAAGCAGCTTCTTATCAACAGATAGTGCAGAATAGTCCGGACTATCCAAATAAAAAACGTAAACCTGAAATGAAACTCTCCTTCCATTGCGCGTCATCAGGCCAAATTAACATTGTACAGAGGAGGAATCCAAATATATGGTGTAAGGGTATGAATTAAATGTTGCTAATTGTGGCAACCTTTAAGTAGCATGGTTGTTTAGTAAATTTTTGCTTTGCTTTTTCCTTCTCTTCTCCGCTGACAGAAACAAAGCATGATTCAAAGGGGGTGTGGCATATATTACACTCATATATTACAACAAAGGACTATCCCTAGTGAAAGGAGGATACTCTGGGAGGGGGGGGCACCCGGGGAGGATACGCTGGGAGGGCCGGGACACTCGGGGAAGGACAACTCTGTCGGAGGGAGGGACACCGGGGAGGATACTCTGGAGGGGAGGGACACCGAAGGAGGATGACTCTGGGGGGGGGGGGGACACCGGGGGAGGATACTCTTGGGAGGGGGGGACACCCGAGGAGGATGACTTCCTGCGGAAGGGGGGGGACACCCGGGGAGGGAAGAACCACGCCGGGGAGGATACTCTGGGAGGAGAGGACACCCGGGAGGATACTCTGGGATGGGGGGATCTCGGCGGGGAGGATACTCTGGGTGGGGGGACACCCCGGGAGGAATACTACTGGGAGGGCGGGACACTCGGAAGGAGGATACTCTGGGAGGGGGGGGCGGGGGGGGGCACACTCGGCCGGAAGACACCTGCATTTATTTTTTTCTTTTCTTTTTTTTCCTTTTCTTTTTTTTTTTTTTTTTTTTTTTTTTTTTTTTCTTTTTTTTTTTTCTGGCTTTCTTTTTGGGAGGGCAGTGGAGGACTATCCCGGTGGATGTGTATACTACTGGGAGGGAGGACACCCGAGGAGGCTACTCTGGTGGGGGACATCCCGAGAGATACTCTGGAGGGGGGTTGACACTCGGGAGGGGAGGACAGATCGGGGAGGTATCTCTGGAGGTGGAGGACACTCTTCCATTCCCCCTATCAATACTTAATTGATCACTTTCCTTATCAGCATCTATCGGTTTCCGGGCCACGGAGGAGAGAGGGACAGAGGACAGAGGAAGTCCGAGGAGGAAAGGTATTTTCGCCAAATGTCTATTAGCCAAATGTAAAATGAAATTAGAGATAAGATAATCTTATACATGGCACCAAAATAGCTAAGGGTTCAAGAAAAAGCTAGTCAAAAGAGAAGGGAATCTTGACGTGTGGTTCGTTCTATATCTTGAGATACAGTAAATGTTTTTGAATGTTTAATTACCAGTATTACCCCCGCAATTATCTTGGGCAACGTTGAAGTACTTCCATGATATAAACTGAGGTACCGGGTGCAGACTAAGGGTTGTGTGGTGAGGGTAGATCTTATGGGATCCTAGAGCAACAACCAACAGATTTGTGATTCGTCTCCTATGCAGTGTGTAGCCCAAACTGTTGCGGGTCACGCTACCAGACAGAGCTTAGCAGATCAGCGTAGCCGAAACTTCAGACGAGCGTTGAGCGCGTTTGTGTGGGGGGGGGGGGGGGGGGGGGGGGGGGGTCGTAGAGCAAAATGGAGAACACCAAACGCATTTGTGAGATGTGCTCTGGCTTTTCCGTGTGGACACTAACATGGCCTTTCATGAGAGAGCGATTTTGTTTGGAATGTCTCCTGGTCTGAACAATCACCGCTGGCACTAATGCCACCTTATCACCTTTCAGATGCGGAAAGCCGACGTTTGAGCGATCGTGGTGGATTGAGACGCACCCGTAAAGAAAAAACAGATATTCTCTTGCTTAAAAACAGACTAATTGATATATCCGGGAGTTGGGAGGGGCGGACATCCACTCTATTAAAAGGCATGACTGGGTTACAGTATATGGAAACTCATATTTAGGCCGACAAGTGCACACTTCAGGAGAAGGTGAGGATTATTTGGACCACCCAAGGCCAGGGAAGAGAGGAGGAATTATTTGGACACACCCAAGGACAGGAAAGAGGAGGAATATCTAAACAGTCAGCAAAGTTTAGTATTAAAAAAAAACGTTTTTTGTTAAAAGATAAATCATGTAGAAAGGGAACAATCTTAAAAATAAAAACAAAGTTCCTTTGTTTAGAGTTCTTTGAAAAACGAGCAAATAGACAACGTGTTGTAACTTTGTGCTCTTAGATATTTGCGAATGCATAAGTTCAACGGCTCTCATCATATTCTGGATAGGAAGTCCTTTGGGTGAAGGTGGTGGGGCTTGATCTCTTGCTACAT